>NC_052344.1:11327162-11579544 GCF_016432855.1 Salvelinus namaycush
GACCGTGAAGGGGGCTTGCATTCTGAGAGGAACCTGGATGGTGACCGTGAAGGGGGCTTGCATTCAGAGAGGAACCTGGATGGTGACAGTGAAGGGGGCTTGCATTCAGAGAGGAACCTAAGAGGCAAGCACAAGTGAGAAGGTGAGAAATATTCACATTAACACTGTAGGAAATAGCCGTCACCCAGCTACTGGCTTTCCAAGTGGAGATGAAGGATCAGTAAGGCAACTTTTCAGTTCAAAAATCTATTGAACGTACACAGTATCCTGAAAACACTGCCTCAGAATATACTCAAGAGCATGAACAGAACATGTTCTTCCAACCCAGTCAACACATGTCACACTTACATAGGTTTCAGTTACCTAACAAGTTGGTATTGACATTCTCATCGATAAGGCTGATTTTCTAGTGAAGTTTTTGTACACTGTGAACAAGTACATTTCCCCAAGCTTTCCCTTTACTTTATGGGTCGTTCCATTTGATTGCAATCACTTTTTGACTGCACCCCTCTTGATTTGAACAAATCTTTCCATACATGTTTGACCGGTCAAAACGTGATTGAAATCAAATGGAATGACGCTTATCAATTACATATGGTAGTGTATTAAGTCACATCCTGTGAGAGTTGGGAAATACACCGGTCTGTTCACCACTATTCTCTGTTACCCCTCTCACTTTGACTCCCAAGGTCCCGTGTGGCTCAGTTGGTAGAGCATGGCGCGTGCAACGCCAGGGTTGTGGGTTCAATTCCCACGGGGGGACCAGGGTTCAATTCCCACGGGGGGACCAGGATGAATATGTATGAACTTTCCAATTTGTAAGTCGCTCTGGATAAGAGCGTCTGCTAAATGACTTAAATGTAAATTGCTTAGGTCATATTGACCCAGACTCACAGGCCTGTGTAAAATAGCATGATACATTTGCATTCACTACTCAGCTCCTATAAATAACATAATACCCTTTCATCTAGATGATTCCAATCAGAACCCAACAGTCAGTCAGTCTAGGTCTGAGACTTTCCTAAAAGGAAAAATACATATACAACAGTTTGGAATACTGGGAAATCATTGGCATTTGTAAAAGTAGCCTACCATGCGAGGCTAGCATAGCCTGCGACTTACCTTCAACTTCATTTGGCCTCTTCTTCTTCTCTGACCACTTGTAACCAAACTCCATTTTTTTTGCTGTAACCAGAAGAACTTGTCAATGACGGGAAATCCAAAAAAATGGATCTAAATATTGACCTGTAGTGTGTTATTCTGTGTGTTCCTTTTTCATGTCAATGCTAGCTATACATATTACACAAAAACTTGAGGGAATACATGCCATTTTCTTTAGCCAGTGGCTTGTGATTGGTGTCCTTACCCGAGTGTCTGAAGTCTTTTGGAGGTTCATGATTGAGAGACTTCGTCCAATGCTTTGCCTGACGAATACTCTTCATGAAAATGTCGGCAGGTTCCTGCATTTGCCACTTCCTTTTGAAGCGCTTTTCACATGCACCACTTTGTCCAGGCTTCAGCTCCCCTATATCTTGCCGCTTCTCTTCCCTAACGGGGGGCTGTTCATTCGTGTTCTGGCAGTTCACAGGAACATCTTCCTCTTCATCATCAGAACGCGGTGCATCTTCCGGATCTGTGTAAGACCTGTTGAACATGACGTCAGTTTCATATTCACAGGGATTGAAGTAGTGCACCTTCCTTGGATTCAATAGAAATCTGATGTTCCGCTTGGGTTTCGTCGGAGCATCGACACGTTTTAGAATGGGTCGGATGATCCTGGTCTCCGAGCTGGACCTGGGACTGGCCTGTTGACCTTCCACTTCCTCTGGAGGACACCCTGATCGCCTGCGAGTCCGGGGGGTTGGAGTCGGGACATAGCTACTCTCCCAATCATAGAACACCTGTTGCTTCGCAGAGACTTTCGCCCCAAAATCCACATTGTCATGTGACGGTGACACCATGGCCGGATTAGGGCAAGCATGACTACCTGGGCTGTAACCATTGGGCCTGGCAGGCTTGATAAAAGGTTTGGGCTTGTGTGCCACTCTTGCAGGTTTGTCCAGCGTTTGTGATTCAGGTGAAGCACTGGGAGATGTCTCTTTCCTGTTCTCTGTCTCATGCCAATCCTTTGAAACCTCTGGAGTCCTCGGAAGCTTCGGAATCCTTGGCAGCGAGTCATTCTTACACTCACTTTTTAAAAACCTTCCTTTCTCACTTCCATTCAACACCTTCGGAATCTTTGTCAAATTCTGTTGGGATTTCAAGTCGCTCTGTGCCTTACATTTTAGTTTCTTGGAAAAGTCAGGATGCTTAGAAACCTTTACCCCTAAACCCCCAGGCTCTCCTCTATCAGCCACCAACTTCTGCCTTGGTGGGGAACCTTCCACTCTCTTCCAGTTTTGTGGAGAACCTTCCTCCCTTTTCCGGCTTGGTGGAGAACCTTTCCTGACAAGATTTTTGGGCAAGGACAGCTTTTCCAGTCTGATTTTTAAGCATTGAATTGTTTGCTTTTGTTTGCCGCCATTCCTCTGCCTCTCTTTGACAACAGGAGACACCGACTTTGCAGGGGAGCGGTGTCTGCTAATTTTGTTCTGGGCTTTAGTCTTTGGCATTCTGGGGACTTCAGGATGTTTTGAGGGTGAGGAGTTTATGGAAGGCTTTTTGGGGATGTTTATGGAGAGTTTGAGAGGAACGGTGGTAGTTGAGGATCCCTGCACATGGAGGGTTTTCACCCCAGGGCACGGGAGTGAGTTTCCACTGCCCCTCTCTCTGTCCACCAACTGGCACTGTAACTCTTTAGAATTAGAGTTCCTGCCTTCAGTTTCAGTTGTATTTCTCCTCTTCTGTGACATCCTGTCCCTACTTTGATTGTCCTCTCTCGCTTTCTCAGTTGAATGTCTCCTCTTCGGTGGCTTCTTGTCTCTGGATTGACAGCCCTCACGCTCTTTCGCAGTTGATGAACCCCTCTTCTTGTCTTTACATCGAGTTTCATCACTCTCAGTTGAATGTCTCCTCTTGTGTGACGCATGTGGCTTCATGTCCCTGCATTGATTATCCACAGTTGCCTTCAACCCAGAGCACTTAGCGGTTTGGGATGGTGACCTTCCCCTCTCTGCTCTCCCATGGCTTTTCTTGTGCATTTGCCTGTTAGATGATGTTGGATGGAGGGTCTTCTCCTTTTCTATGTTTTGTTGTACTTTTTTCTTTGACTTGCAGGTTTTGTATTGGGTGACAAAGTAAGCAACTTTGTCATACTTTTCTACAGGTGAACCACAGTCCTCTATAGGTGAACACCAGTTGTCTGCTATGATGTTAGCTCTTAACTTAGAGGGGTTTTCAACCTTGGGAAGTGGTAATGTACTCGTCCTACAGTCTTGGTCCTTCTCTTGCCATCTTTCCCTATTCTCAGAACCAGGACTGACTTTGCTTTGGGTCGTACATTCTTGGGCTGACTCACATGGTGCTTTGGCATCCGTTTCAGGCTCTGTCCTTTTAACATTAGAAGCATGAGCCTCAATCTGAGCATGTTGTTCATTATAGCTTTCCTCTGTCTCCTGATCTGAATCCTCACTTGTATCTGACCAGAAAAAAAAGTCAGTGATCGGTATGACTCCTGTACATTGCTGCATTTCACCCTGTGTCTTATTGTCACAGGATTGATTGTCATCACCCTCTTCTTCAGTTGAATGCATCTGCTTCTTGTCCCTGCATTCATTGTCAACAGTCGCCTTCGCCCCAGAGTCATTAGGGACCTTTGTTTCCTGATCATTTGTATCTGACATGGTAAAGCAGTGAGCGATTGTTATGCATCTTGTACCCTGCTGCAATCCTTTCTCTCTCTGACAACTGGAGCATAGGCCCATTTCAAACCCATTGTCAGTTTCAATGATACAAGGACAGTAGCAGGACTTATCTAAGCTGCCACATTCTATATTCTCTATTTGCTTTGTCTGTGTCTTATCTTTGTTTTCAGAGCATGGATCAGGGGACGTGAGTTGGATGTCAGAGCCATTTTCTATCTGGCAAAACAGTCTCATGGCATCCTCAGATGTCAGGACGGTCAAATTCATTGGGGAAAGGGGTTCTGTGTCCGAGTCTGTTGTGAGGTCTGTGACCGTTTTGAGGTCTGCCTCTGGTGCCTCTGTTTCCGCAAGCAGTTTCACAGCATCCTCTGGTGTGAGGACGGCCAAAATCATTGGGGAAGGGGTTTCCGTCTCGGAGTCTGCGTTTGTTGGGAGGTCTGAGTCTGTTGCTTCTGCTACAACAGGTTGTCGTGCAGGCAATTCCACAGTCTCCATCTTGCTGTGGAAGGTGTCATCTATCTGGACACCCCCAACCACTTTGGAACTCTCCTCTGCTTTATCTGGTATGAACCACAGAGACCAAGCTCTTCCAGAATCTTTGTCAATGTCATTCAGCTTCTCGTTGACATTTAACCATGATGACCTGTAACCCACTTGGGAACAGGTGTCAACATGTACTGGAATGGGAAACTTCTCGACCACTTCCCCCAGTGTTATACCACCGACTGCAAAGAGAAGCACTGCCTTCTCTGCCCATGCAGACACATCCTGCATGATTTTCTCATCCATTTTATCTTTTAAAGCTTCTAGCAGGTTAGAGGTATCCCCTCCCCAATACAACTCCAATATGGCCTCTAGACAACCATCCTTTGCCTCTGTGACTGTTGTCGCACTCTCCAGATAAGTAACCAGTCTCTGCAGCGCACATAACTTGAACTGAACTTCAGCAATTGTGGACAAATCAGGAGTTCTCTCATCTGCAACATTAGAGCTACCTTCCACGATTGTCTGGGCACCACCGATGCATACAATATCAGTTGCCTGAGGGTTGGTGTGGACAAATGGTGAAGGCGATCTCTTGTCCATCTGTGTGATGACTTGAAGGACCTCATCATTGTCCTCTCCTGTAGATGCCATTGAACTTGTTGCAGATGCATCTACAGGCTTATCATACTCCATAAGACTCTCAACTTGAACCGTCTCATTTAGGACAGAGAGAGAACTTGCATCATCTTTAGCTCTTTCCCACAGGTTTTCTGCCTGTTGTTCGTTGATGGACCAGGCCTGCAAAATCTTAAATGGCAGCTCATTGCCTGCATTCTCTGTCTCCATGGGCTCTGGGGATTGCTGTGGACCCATTGGAGGGACAATAGCCACGGGGGGCGGCGGAGCGGTGGCAACTGCCGTCAGGGTCATGTACCTGGGGGTGGACTTAATCTCCAGCCGTATAGTGGAGTCCTCAGCACTAAACCTCTCAGGGGGCCTCGCCTGGTAGTCTTTGGTGTTAAGATGTAGTTGTGTTTTGCCTGCTTGTAAAATGCCCATCTTCTCTGTGATGGAATGTTGGGACTGAGAGGGGTCTTGTGTTGAGTTATTCCCATTTACAGGTCCATTTTTAGATCTTAAACCACTCTGGGGCCGGTGCTGTATTTCCTTGAGTGAGATCTTATGTTTATGAGGAGGTTTTTCCTGAGGTGTCTCAGTGAGAGAAGGAGAGGGAGCATGTTGCTGTTCAGGGGTGGTAGAGGTCTGTTTGTGAGAAACCAGAGCAGCATTGCCAGGAAGATGATCTGTTTGTTGAGTTATGGCTTGGGAAGGAACACTAGGTCCTAGTATACCATGGGTGTCTGCATTTGTTACCTGGGCTGCTTTTAGGTCAACAACACCAGATTCTGTACCTCCCGTGGAACGGAAATCCGTAAAAACACACTGCTGTGCAGTCATAGTAAAGGTCTGCACAAGTGATGTAGAATCTCTCGCAGGACCTGTTGTATGTACTGATGTGGATTCACTGTGTTCGTTGTTGACCATAGGAACAGTTGGAGTGATGTTGGCGTTCTGAATGTCTGGAGAACTGTTGGTCATAGTTTGAAAAGGGTTGACATGCTTAGCCTGGAAGTCCAGCCTGGGAGACCTGCTGGAACGGACCCTAGAATGTCCACTAGAGCCACCCCTAGAACGTCCACTAGAGCCACCCCTAGAACGTCCACTAGAGCCACCCCTAGAACGTCCACTAGAGCCACCCCTAGAACGTCCACTAGAGCCACCCCTAGAACGTCCACTAGAGCCACCCCTAGAACGTCCACTAGAGCCACCCCTAGAACGTCCACTAGAGCCACCCCTAGAGTCACCCCTAGAACGTCCACTAGAACTTCCCTTTGAGCATTCAGTAGAATGAACCCTGTAATAGGAATTAGAATGTCCCCTTGAATGTTCATTAAAATGTCCTCTAGCATGTCCATTAGAATGGGTGGGATTTGCTTTCCTTTCCAAGTAATGGAGATTATGGTTCACTATCCGACTAACCATATAATCCCGGTCACCTTTATGGTGATGGGTTATATCCTCATGCCCTCTTTCGACAATGAGTTGGGGCAAAAACTCATAGCTGGGGAAGTGGGGTTCATGCTTAGCCCATGTTTCTGTTCTCTCTCCACTGCAGTGTAAGGTTATATTAGAGGTTGCCTGGCCTCTCAAGGGTCCATAGAGATTTGGCCAATCCCTTATGTTCTGACTCGGAGCCATTCTGTGATGGTCCTGATGATACAGAGGCGGCGGCTGGGTCTCTTGTGCCCCATGTCCACGGAAGTCCATTGGAGAGTTTTGTCTATGGGAGTTGGAGTGGGCCCGTATGGCAGCTTCTTTCTCATGGTTCAGCCACTGGCGTTCCTTTTCCTGTTGGGTGAGGTACTGTCTTTCACCAGCAGGGGGAGCACTTTCCCACTGAGCCATATTATGGCGGCTGTATCCATCACCATAGCTCCATTCTCTTGATCTGGCATTTTCACAGGCGTTATCCATGTTGTGTCAGTTCTATCCGTCCCAGCACATTGAACTGGGTAGCATTTCAAGTATAAAAAAAGGGAAATTATCCATCAATCAAGTTATTGATTTTTCTAACATTCACTGCAACATGTTTATGATATGTGACTGCAAGTACAGACATTATGGGCTGAAAGTTAGTCAGAGTGCAGCTCACAATCAACTAACACCATCAATATAGTACACGCTCATATAGGAGATGCCTGTGCCCCGCAATTAGCAGTCTCGGCAGGAGTAAAGTTCCACCTCAGGTCAGGTTGACCCTCCAGAGGAATCAGAGAGGGTGTTGATCCCTCTTTGGTATATAATATCGGCATTGTTGATATCCAAGGCCCTTTCTCAGGATTAAAACAAGGTAACTTGTCTCAGGCTAATCATTATTATACGATTGACCACACAACTGTCTCTAGCTTTGAAGTGATGCGGAGACGCAACCTTGAAGTGAATGAATCACACTGGTTAACATAACAATGGAGCCTATTCATTCTTAGCTATGCAAACTTCCCTAGGGCAGCGTTTCTTAAAGTATTGGTCGGGTCGCGATGTGTCAGAGTAAATGTATAGTTATTATATTACTTACTGGAATTGATTTTTACCAGGTGCATCTGTGCTCTCGGGTTTAGTGCGCTCTCTGTTTAGCAGCGGTGCCTAGCTCAGTCTGCCAGCTTTGCGAGTTGGAGATGTCTGTGCGCTTCGTGGTTTAACGGATATTTTTCCGGCAGTTCTCTTTTAGATCACTCCTCCGCCCATGCAGCGTCTGTGCTGCAGGCGATAAGCTTTCAGCCACTGACTTGTCAGTCCCACTCGCCATCAATCACTGCTGTTATCGAATTGACTCAAGTTACCCACTAGTGCTGACTGAGCTCAATCGTCATGAAACGCAAATAGCGATGACTTTCTCTCTTGGTTTCCATACAAATTTTGAGAAATAACGAGCGCCCATAATGTGTTTTGTGCGTTGAAGAGCTTAGTAATGATTGCCGCTAAAATGTGTTACAAAGTGACACGCAAACACCTTGAAACGGTTACCCATGCGTTTGCTTGGATATCTCCTGGGGAATGAATACCCATACGTAAATCTGCTGCTTTTTTTGCACAAATATAACACTGTTCAACATAGAAAGCATTGTTTTTCATGTCAACCATTGGATTTTCCTTGCATACTTACAGAAAGTCTGCCCCGCTCCTCTCTCTTTCACATACGGCAGATCAGCTGAAAACATGGATATCCCCAACCGAGAGCTAGCAATCAACAACTCGCACTCTTCTTCTTCTGTGTGGTTTATCAGCATCCAACGTTATAGTGCATTATTGGCAAAAACACTCCTTCCTCTCTGTTAGAACTTCTTGAAATGTATATGCGGTCAGCGCGCGTGGCTGGTACTAGTAGATTCAAGTTCCACGCCCCCAGAGTTTTCTTCGCTCCTTCGCAACTGATTGGCACTATTCTCTATTTTATTGAAGCAAATGACAAAAAACAAAACCAATATTACAACAAGACAAATTAATCTACAGAAAAACGTTATAATTTCTCTGCGGTTTTAGGTTTTTGCAATAATTTATACTTTTTTTTATTCCTGCTATAAATTGACCGTTGATCAAGCTCAAAACGAAACATCTGATTTATTACTGAACTAATGCTTAGTGATATGGAAGAAATTACTATAGATCTGCAGCTATTTAGAAAGCATATTCAATGGTGAAATTTCATTCATTGCCCGAAAACATGTGGAGTCCGGAGAACGTTGTCATAGAATGAGAAATGCTCACAGAAGGAAAACGTTAAGCTTAATGACAATTGTGTTAGACAACTGTACCTTGTGCTTTAATGCTATTATCCAAGTTGAACTAGATCCAGACAAATCTGGATTTGAGAAAAGGTAGTATGAAACGTGGCAATATATAATAGTTAAGTTTGCCAAGAAAACCCAGCAGAAAAGAGAATACTGATTTAAACCCGATGTTCCTTGCCTATATAAGCTAAAAATGGATGTGTCTGTCCAGAAAAAGGTCTTCCCTGTGTAACAGTTTAACTTTAGTCCGTCCCCTCGCCCCGACCCGGGCGCGAACCAGGGACCCTCTGCACACATCAACAACAGTCACCCACGAAGCATCGTTACCCATCGCTCCACAAAAGCCAGACAGTCTGACTACAGTCAGGGAGCATAGAAAACTCCAGAAGTGATTTAAAAACAATTTATTTGCTAATTTTGATGAAGAGGAAATGTAATACATTTGAAGAGCAATCCTCTGGACCTCAGTAGTGACCGAATGCAGCCGATCCTCTGGACCTCAGTAGTGACCGAATGCAGCCGATCCTCTGGACCTAAGTAGTGACCGAATGCAGCCGATCCTCTGGACCTCAGTAGTGACCGAATGCAGCCGATCCTCTGGACCCCAGTAGTGACCGAATGCAGCCGATCCTCTGGACCTCAGTAGTGACCGAATGCAGCCCACGGGGCAAAATGTATTTGGCACCTCTGGTCCAGAGCATTACTCATTATCAATTACTACTAGAAAAACAAATTGTCCAAATGGACCTTTTCAACTGTGTAATATGGGTTCAAGGTCAGGGGTTAGCGCTCATCATGAGACCTGAGTGACAGGGCACTGATCGGCCTGATCCAGGAAGAGTGTTTGGAACATGTGGTCGTAGAAATCAGGGTGATGGAGGCAGGCCCGGGCGCAGTCTGGACTGAAGTTCACCTCCAGGATCTGAGGCTTCATCACACGTTCACCTGATCCAGGTACAGATCAAGAGGGTTAGATCATACACTGGATATTATTAGCAGGGGTTAATAATGGATTACATTTCAATGTAACTTATATTATACAACTAAAATATGAGGTTTATGAAGAAATACAAATTAAGTGTGAGAAATGTGATTTAGTATACAATGGTCTACACTGGTAATACTCCACAATGGTATAACTATTGATATATAGATTAACAGTGCCATTGTACTCATCCTCCTGGGTGGAAACTATCACTACGGGAAACTCCCACTAAGATACATAGCAGTTTTCCTACACGCTGAGGTGTGAAACTAAACCTCTGTCGGAATCAGTATGTGTTATACATCACTAATCAACTGTTAAACCATCCAATCTACCTCTGACAGATCTGAGTGAGTAATATATGCTATTTAGCAGATACTTTTATCCAAAGCGACTTAGTCATTTTATTTAACTAGGCAAGTCAAATAAGAACAAATTCTTATTTACAATGACGGCCTTCCCGGACAACGCTGGGCCAATTGTGCGCCGCACTATGGGACCCCCAATCACGGCCGATTGTGATATTGGCTGGAATCGAACCAGGGTCTGTAGTGACGCCTCTTGCACTGAGATGCAGTGCCTTAGACCGCTGGACCACTCGGGAGTCATGTGTGCATACCTTTTACCTATGGGTGGCCCCAGCGGAGGTCGAACCCATGACCCTTGGCATTCCAAGCGCCATGCTCTACCAACTGAGCCACACAGGACCACAGTTTAAATAACAGAAGACAACTAACTACACTCTCACCCTCCTAACTGGTTGGGTCCTAAATTATTCATGCCCACTAAATTAAGTTGTAGCATCTGGGTGACCTCGACACCATAAAGCAGAACTTGGTATCCTAGGTGACCTTCCTGAGGCCGATAGCTGTAACTCAGCTATAGGCACATTCAAATGATAGTTTACTCTGATCCAGAGGTTGGAGATGTTTTGACCAGGGCCTAGGCACTTGGAGAGCGAACAGAGATAAGATGAGTGGTTTGTCCTTCAGTAGATAGGTACAGACCTTCGAGGAACATGTGTCTATTAAACCTTTTAAAACACTAAAACGTGTTCACTTTATCTTTTTATCCAGCATTTTCCACAGCTTGAAAAAAATTTATTATTCCCAACAAGCCCCAGTAGCCATACAGTTTTAGGTCTGTAAATGTAGGGACCCAACGAATACAGAGTAACAACCGTACGCCAATGCATGTGTTACTTTACACAAAAATGTTTTATGCAGCTGCTGCTGGTCCTCTGCTGCTCCCCCTCCTTTCCTTACAACGGTGGTACCATCCATCACAGTACCATTCATCACAATGCTTACTTACAAGGCCTCATTTATCAATCACGCGAAAGCACAAATCTGTGTGTAAACCATGCGTGGGATCATTGCCACTCAGTGGGAGATTATCAATAAGAACGTGGACAATAACAGTTAGCCTATCTATTGTTTGAGACTGTAGCCAGTTCAAGGCCAGACTAGCTGTCCTCCTGTTCCCAGTGTACACAGTTAGCCCATCTTATGAATGTGTGAGGAACTCAGTGAGGTATGTAGTGCTCTCACACGTAGAAGTACAGAAACATACACATGATAAGTACACATTAATACAGCCAGGCCTCACCTCTGTCCCCAGTGCCCCACTTGAGCATAAGGTCTACAGCGTAGATGGCCCGGGAGGAGGGGTAGGCACAGAAACCGTAGGGGGCCGGCCGGGACGAGGCTGCCTGGAAGAGCTCTGCAAATGCCTTGAACGCCTCTCTCTGAGAAGAGGAGAGAGGGGAGGGGTGAAGTGTGAGAAGGGGGTAGAGAGAAAGAGGAGGAGGTAGACAGAGAAGGATGAGAGGTGAAGATAAGGACAGAGAGAAAGAGAAAGGATGGGAGTAGAGAGAGAACAGTAACACAACTGTATTACCTACAGTGTCGGGGGTAATGCATTAAAGTTTCCAGTTTTATTAGTCGTTTGTACAGGATAGACATTGTCTACACCGTCCAACTAAATGCTTACTTGCAGGTTCCTTCTTGACAATACAACAATAACAAATAATAAGAGTACGAACAAAGTAAATGGCAGTAGAATAGAACAAACATTTTAGCATAAGTATAATACAGGAAGGCACAATTTTTAGTCCAATATTTACAATTGTTTTGGGTAAGGGGTGATTGGGGGCAGGTGTTAGATAAAGGTGTTAGATTACTTTTGTGATTAACGGAGTAAAATAATTTTCTCAAATTGGGTAATATGAGTTACTTTGTCAAACAACACGTATGTTACTTTCAGAATCATCTCTGTACCGGGAGTGTTTCCATGATCCGATCTCAACTCGTTTCCTCATTTAGTTCTCTAGCGAGCGGAGAAAGGCTGTTTGGAGAAATGTCATGACATCTGCTGTCCATAGAAATGTATAGATTGCGCACCTCCAATCTTTGCCATTGATTGCTTCTGAGATCGATTTAATTATTACACTCGCTATTTCAACATATATTTTCCCCATTCTACTACGCTTGACAAGCAGTTCCCTTATTCCACCACTTGGCACTGTGCATACGCATGGCTGTGTATACATTCACACACTCAAGCAAACATTCATATTGATATTATCACTTTGCGTGGAAATCCCATGCATGGTTTACACATAGATTTGTGCTCACGCATGATTGATAAATGACACCGCTGGGGTCTTTAGGTCACAGGGAATACACTTCTCCAAACAGACGTCCTTGAAAAAGCACACAATTTGCTGGAAGATATTGGGGATTTTCCAGTACATGTGTTATGCATCTTAGAGTAGTAAGCAGAATCCATGTGAATATGCAATGCTGGATCAGCACAGGCCTAACCACTCTGGGTCATGCCTGGTCTTGTGAAGGCCATTGGACATACACATTAGTTAATCATTTATAGGCACCAGAAGACATACAGTGGGGAGAACAAGTATTTGATACACTGCCGATTTTGCACGTTTTCCTACTTACAAAGCATGTAGAGGTCTGTAATTTTTATCATAGGTACACTTCAACTGTGAGAGACGGAATCTAAAACAAAAATCCAGAAAATCACATTGTATGATTTTTAAGTAATTAATTTGCATTTTATTGCATGACATAAGTATTTGATACATCAGAAAAGCAGAACTTAATATTTGGTACAGAAACCTTTGTTTGCAATTACAGAGATCATGCGTTTCCTGTAGTTGTTGACCAGGTTTGCACACACTGCAGCAGGGATTTTGGCCCACTCCTCCATACAGAAATATATTATTTCCCCAACTAACTAATCTCAACACTGATTATGTAACAGAGCTACAGAGTAAAGCCGAGTGTATGCTACACAATTTATCAGTTCTAGACACATTTTTGAGAACGGAGAAAATATGCCAATGTTGTTGCCTACTCGGGGTGTGCGGCCGTCACCAACGCTCATTTAATGTGAGCGGGTCAAAGACGCAATGTGAGGGTTACCAATCTAGTCTTTGAGCAGTCTCAGACGACCTGATATTTTCAAACATTTTTGATTTTATCTGCACAAAATCTGCAATGCTCTTGTAGTGTGACAATTTTTGAGAACGATGTTCAGCAATAGCCAATGAGAGCTCACCAGAGAAGACGCCAGTGAGATGATGTCGTTTCACATTCCCCAGGAATGTGTAGACTGAGGCAGGAGCCATGACTACTACTAGTATGCGTTTGTATTTGCCTTTGTAGGAGTAAAACTCTTGACAATGATTACATTTCCAGTATCCGGACTGACCACTTTGAAGTATTGAGACAAACACATGTATAAGGGATAAAACATATGTGAGCTGAATATCTGCTGAGCTCAGGTAAATGGACAGAGCTAGATAAAGAGTTAAGCATTGGACTACAGTAAAAACAATGTCAGCAGAAAAGACATAGAATTCATCACAAGACATGTAGAAACTGAGTGTCAGCAGGAAAGGTATATGGAGCTGATAACCAGAAATGTAGAAATAGAATGTCAGCAGAAAATACAGAACTAATACTGGAAACAAGTAGTATTTTTTGTATATTAACCAGGGCCCCGCCACCATTATAATCTAGACCGTAGCAGATGTGGGCGTTAACAAGCAAGAACTGAGACTGGAAGATAGCGGTGGCGAAAGGTCAAGGGGAGTTATTATCCATATAGAGGTGACTGTTTTAAGGTGTTGTGGAAATATTGACTCAAATATTTGCCCCAATACCGGAACTTGTAAATTCAGTTAGACTTCATTACAAAGTAACAGAGCCGAGCAATTCCATGGAAGAACCGACTTTCTTATCACAGAGCTCTCTTTACAGTTTTCCCTCTTTACATAACACATAAAGTGTCCGATTGTTACAGCTCTGAAGTTCACAAGCAATGTTACTCAATTCAAAATGTTGCCTAGATATTTCAACTGAATGTCTGACTGAAAACGTTTATGATGCTGCTTTGAGCCACAGCTCGTTGTAGCGACATTAAATCACATTGTTTTTGCGAGACAGCGTGGTATCGACAATCCTCACCACCAAGTGAAGAATATTGTAGTGTGACCCCCGTTCTGTGCCACATCGTTTAGTGTGCGCACCACTACGTTGGTAACACCCCAACAAAAATACAGGAAAGACGGTCGTTTAATGTGAGGCTCAGCGATGTTAGGATGTTCAAAGTCACGTAGTGTCCACCCGTCTTAACTCACACATACAGACAGACGCGTGAAAGATTAAAAGTGTGTGTTTACCTCAACCTCTTTCCATGGATACTGAGGATACTGCTTTTCAAACATAGGTATGAATTCATCGTAGTGAACCTGGGGCACACAGAGTATCAGATTTAGGGAATGAATTCAGGTGGTGTGTGTTTGTTGTAGCTGTGTGTATATGTTTTTGTGTTGCTGCCTTGTGTGCACGTGTTGTCTTTGACAAGTGTTTGTTTACGTTTCTGAGTGTGTGTGTGGATGCGTTTGTCCTTTTCAGTCGGTTGGCTTCGACTGCTTTTGATCAATGCAGGGGTTTGCTTTGTCATCATTACCTGTTTGAGCTGGACCCCCTCTGCATAGTTCATGACAGTGAAGTGCTTCTGGTAGTCATCAAAGTGGTCCAGAGAGAAAGGCCTGTGTAGAACAGAGATGAGACCAGCATAAAGCCCCAGGCCTGTATTCACAAAGCGTCTCAGAATAGCAGTGCTGATCTCAGATCAGGTTCCTCTTCTATAAGGCAAAACAGATCCTAGATCAGCAGTCATATTCTGGAAGTCAACACATCATAGGTGGCATTCATGGGTTGCAGCATTTGACATTCAAATTCTGCCCTCGCTTAAATCTTATGAGCCTCACCCCCCCCCCCCCCCCCCCCAAGTCCTCACACATTCTAGAAGATGAGCGACAAACGGAGGCTTTATATGCAGTCTTGTGAGTGGAGCATGTTGATAAAAGGGGAAGTTGTGGTTAGCAAGGCAGCTGGTTTAACTTCTTAAACATTCTAGCTAAAAAACAGGAAGTACCAGATCAACACGGAAGCGGTCGGATGAAGCAGATGCGAGGCCACAATTTTTGCTAGTACAGACATGCTCCGGGATTCATCTGATAACATTGAGGGGTTAACCACAACAGTCAAGTGCATAGATGATGTCATCCCCACAGTGACTAAGAACGTATTCAAACCAAAAACCTTGGATTACAGGCAACATGCTTAAGGCTAGAGCTAACGCTGACAATTAACAGTACACAGACGCATACAAGAAATCCCACTATGACCGCCGACGAGACATCAAACATGCAAAAGGACAATATAGAAGGAAGGCGTTATTGGAGAAAATTCCAGTATATGTGTTATGTTTTTATAAGCTTCACTGTATGCATCTTAGAGGGTTTTACCACATGTAGAGGAAAGGTTACTGAAATTCATTACTTAGTCCAAAGAGTCCATTATAATGTATGTATGTGTCATGGTCACTGGACTAGAGGAAGGGTTACTAGGTTGAAAGTCATTGCTTAATCCCAAGAGGCCATTAGATCTGTCAGTGACCAACTATATGGGCACCAGTGGACACACCCACATTAGGAGTGTGTGTCAGAACAATTTTTTCATTAACACTGTGGTTTCGCCACCAATATAATTGATGCTTGGAAACTAAGGCCAGGAAGAGGGGTAATCAGATATTGTCAAGGTTACGCCACCAATATAATCTAAACACGGACCAACAAGGGGAGTAGATTAAGATGGGCGTAAACATAATGGAAGGAGACAAAGATAATGGTGGCGAGAAGCCAAGGGGTATAGATCATTTACACAAGAGGGAATGGCTATGAATATGATGCAAGGATGAAACTGTATAAAAGAAATGTTCCGAGACTGGAAAATCAGTTGCTCTGCAGACCAGCTCGGCTCTATCGCTTTTGTAATAAAGTCTATCTTGATTCCACAAACTCGGAGGTGCTTTGCTTTTTTGAAGGAAACTTGAGGACAATTTTCCACAAGTGGCAGGGCTTGCAGACTATAACAGATTACAAAAGTTAACCCAGCCATGAGCTGCCCAGCAATGCAGAACTCCCAAACGAGCTAAATGCCTTTTATGCTTGCTTAGAAGAATATAACACTGTGCCTTGCGTGAAAGCCCCTGCTTTTCCAGATGACTATGTGATCTCGCTCTTTGTGGCCGATGTGAGCAAAATGTTTAAACAGGTTAACAATCAGACGGAATACCAGGGTGCATTCTCAAAGCATGCCCAGACCAGCTGGCAGGTGTCTCAGACATTATCAATCTTTCCTTGCCCCAGTCTGTAATACCAACAGGTTTCAAGCTGCTCACCATTGTCCTTGTTCCCAAGGTAACCTGCTTAAATGACTATTTTCCTGTAGCACTCAGATCTGTAATTATGATGTGCCTTGAAAAGGCTGGTCATGACAAACATCAACACGATCATCCCAGACCCATTCCAATACCGCCCCAACAGATCCACCTGGACAAGATTGGAAATAATGTGAGAATGCTGTTTATAGACTACATCTCAGCATTCAACATAGTCCTCCAAGCTAGGGACCCTGGGACTGAATTCTTCCCTCTGCAACTGGATCCAGGACTTCCTGACGGGTCGGCCCCAGGTGGTGAGGGTAGGCAACAAACTAACATGGTCAAAGCACACCATGACAGTCGTGAAGCGGGCACGACAAAACCTATTCTCCCTCAGGAGACTGAAAAGATTTGTCATGGATCCTCAAAAAGTTATACAGCTGCACAATCGAGAGCATCTTGACTGGCTGGATCACCACTTGGTATGGCAATTGCACCGCCCTTGACCACAAAGCACTACAAAGGGTGGTGTGGACAGCCCAGTACATCACTGGAGCCAAGCTTCCTGCCATCCAGAACCTCTATATCAGGCGGTGTAATTGCCAAAGACTCCTGCCACCCAAGCCATTGAGTGTTCACTCTGCTACCGTCCGGCAAACAGTACGAGAAAATATGTGCACTGACACCACACAGTCACTCCCACACAAATCCCCCACACACACACTCACTCATTGCTGCAGCAACTCTTTTCTTTATTTTCCTCTTATTATTATCTATCCTGATGCCTAGTCACTTTACCCTGCCTTCATGTACATATCTACCTCAAATACCTTATTATTATCTATCCTGATGCCTAGTCACTTTACCCTGCCTTCATGTACATATCTACCTCAAATACCTTATTATTATCTATCCTGATGCCTAGTCACTTTACCCTGCCTTCATGTACATATCTACCTCAAATACCTTATTATTATCTATCCTGATGTCTAGTCACTTTACCCTGCCTTCATGTACATATCTACCTCAAATACCTCATTATCTATCCTGATGTCTAGTCACTTTACCCTGCCTTCATGTACATATCTACCTCAAATACCTTATTATTATCTATCCTGATGACTAGTCACTTTACCCTGCCTTCATGTACATATCTACCTCAAATACCTTATTATTATCTATCCTGATGCCTAGTCACTTTACCCTGCCTTCATGTACATATCTACCTCATTATTATCTATCCTGATGTCTAGTCAGTACCATTGATCTGGTACTGGTACTCCCTGTATGTAGCTCCATTTGTGTGCATATTTTATATTCTTTTACTCCGCATCGTTGGGAAAGGTTCGTAAACGAGCATTTCACTGTAAAGTCGACACCAGTTGTATTTGTCGCATGTGATAAATAAAAAGTGATTTATTGGTTTCCTACTGGAAAGAAAGAAACCCAGTATAGACCAGCATTTTGTGGTGAACGCCAGCATGACAAACTTGGACAAACGAGTGTCGCAAGGAAGCGCCACTTCTTGCAGCAGTTGATGGGAAGTCTAACCTGTTGGCGAAGCGCAGCCAGAACACGTTGTAGGAGTAGAGGCGTAGAGGCTGAACGGAGCGCAGCAGCAGCACGTAGCGAATATCAAACTTCACCATCCCCACCTCCTCCCTCTCAAACAGCACTGGATCCTCCAGGTACTTACACACCACCTGGGAGACACACACACACACACACACACACACACGTAGGCGTAAATACACACACCAACAAATAGGCTAGTCAACACACAACTTCATTTAAAAAGGCAACATCTAATTGCTGTGTTCACTTCATAATGTGATGTTTTGACTGGATGTGTATAGGCATTATGGTTCTCTCCGAGGTTTGCCTTTGGCTAACACCTGTGGTGGAAATTCTAACTAAAAGAAGAGACGAGATGATTTTAGCAAAAATGGAACAATTCGACAATCACTCAAATAGCTCAGAGTTGAAAATCCCAACGAACAGAGTTCTCTCTCCTTTTACAGAAAGTACATCCTCTTATCCGTGTGACAGTTAGCAGATGTGCAGAAACGGGGCCCGGGGAACAGAATTGTAAAAAGTAATTTAGCTCATCTGTGCAGATCAAGATAGCTGATATCGCCACCATTCTCTGTAATTCCCACATAGCTAAAATCCTGCCGATCGTAAACAGAGGTCACAAACCGCAGTCACACTTAAACGGCACATAAATCTGTACGCTCAGATTTATTACTAAGTCAAACAAGACAGGTTACCAGCAAAAAATACCAGCATATAACAATGGACAAGTACAAAAATTGCATAGTATGTCTAATTAAACAACATAGTATGTCATTCATCTCCTCCACATACCAGTGTCTAAAGCCACGGTTCACCAACGGTGACTTGAAAACAGTTAGAGTTTAGTGGCTGTGATAGGATAATTGAGGATGGATCAACATTGTAGTTACTCCACAATACTAACCTAATTGACACAATGAAAAGCAAGCATGTACAGAATAAAAATATTCCAAAACATGAATCCTGTTTGCAACAAGGCACTAAAGTAGCCTAGTGGTTAGAGCGTTGGACTAGTAACAAAAAGGTTGCAAGATCGAATCCCCGAGCTGACTGATAAGGAAATTATATGTTTAAGGTAATGACTAGAGTATTCCACCCGGTCACTGTATAATTGAGTGAAATGTATCAGAATCATAAGACTAGAATTCTCTCATGTGTGTGCAAAGGACAAGTTAAGACTTTACTATTTAGCAATGTAGGCGAGACAGTGTGTGCATAGGAAATAGTGACAGACAGCTTGTGACCACTGTGAAACTGATAATAGGAAGGAGGTCTCCCCACCCAGAAAGGGGAGAAACAGTTAGGCTTGCAGTAGATGATGTAACATGTTGCAGGATATGATAAGCAATGTATGTGTTGGAGAAGACTTGTAAATAGCATTGACAGTGTTAAAGAAGAGGGGCATTTATAAGGGGTATGGTATATGGTATGACCAAATGTGAGGTATAAAAGGCTATGTGCTTGTATGATTTTCAGAGCTCTCTGAATAAAGAACTTGCCTTTTGCAGACTTCTGGGACTTTGTCAAATTCTTCTATTAACCGGGGCCTTACAACCCCCGGGGAATTGGTCAAAGTATATAGTGAGTTTTGAGTTAATATCATTGGAACTAGAAATTCTCGTGACACTGACAAGGTAAAAATCTGTCATTCTGCCCCTGAACAAGGCAGTTAACCCACTGTTCCCCGGTAGGCCGTTATTGAAAATAAGAATTAGTTTAACTGACTTGCCTAGTTAAATAAAGGTTAAAAAAAAAAAAAAAAAAAAGGAATACCGGAAAAAATTGTCCTGAATACAAAGTGATATTTCTATTACTCTATATTTCCGAGCACAGCGGTGGCTGCATCATGTTATGGCTATGCTTGTAATCATTAAGAACTGGGTTGTTTGGCTGCACTAGGTGCTAAGGGTTACAAGCATGTGTGAATGGTACGCTAATATGGCCTCAATTTGCCTTTTGTTGGCCCGGAGACCCCTCTGGGCTCTCTGTTGGTGATAGTGGGGTAGTGAGGGCTTAACGGCTTTGATCATGAGGCCATCTGGACCGGGTCTCAGAGGGGTTTAAGATATAACACAAAACTCGAGGCCTAAGACAGAGAAGACTGGTGTTAATATTTAAGTCTGATGTAAATAGATACAACTGCAGGGGGTTAAATTAGCATGCTTTTCCATAATTGTTCTTCCACATGACCATGGTGTGTGTTACCTTGTGCGTGCTCTCTCTCTGTCTGATGATGTAGTCTAGATTGTTGGTGGTGTGTGTGTTACCTTGTGCGTGCTCTCTGTCTGATGATGTAGTCTAGATTGTTGGTGGTGTGTGTGTTACCTTGTGCGTGCTCTCTCTCTGTCTGATGATGTAGTCTAGATTGTTGGTGGTGTGTGTGTGTTACCTTGGGTGTGCTCTCTCTCTGTCTGATGATGTAGTCTAGGTTGTTGGTGATGTGTGTGTCCAGCCCCCGAGCCAGGTTCCAAGGCTTACAGATCCAATGATTGTCTTCTCCCCTGGAGCAGACACACACCCACAATGACGTTGATGAAAACGTATCACGGTAGTAAGTTATGTCCTATATGAAGGGAGACATCTGATTATCTGAGCTCACCTCCCTTGTCTTTGTTGGTAATGTCTGACAAACTGAGGCAGCTCAGTCTGCAGGTTGAATGTCTCTGGCAGCCACTCGGCCCCCTGGCCTCCCCGGGCCCTCCGCGACACGGCGGAGAGGCAGTCCTTCACTGTGACAACCGTCTCACAGGGAAACTGATTAGTCATAACGTGAGGACGCTCCTCGCTTAACTTCCTGTAGAGAGACGGACAGACTCCGTGTTTGAGGGAGAGAGAGTCAGATTAGGATTATTATATTAGTTAGGCATTTTTCCCATCAAGGCTAGAATTGAGAGATCCTAGATGAGTAAGTTATCAATAAATCACTTGTACTCTCATTAGTGGTGTCCTAAAGACCGTTAAGATTGAGGCCAGAGCCCTGGAGACTTATCTCACCACCCAAACAGCTTGGAGGCTTTGGTTAAAGTGCCTGTGGTGCGTGTCATTGACACAGAGAGCAGCCATCTCTGTCCCAATGCACTATAAAATAACTAGAATTTGAAGCATCTCATCATTTACATGTCACCTAACACCTCTTACTAAGGTGCTCACACTTGGAAGGCCACCAGCGTTACATGTGCATCTGTGATGTCTGTGGTTGACATAAGATATGGGTTGTCTTAAAGTGAGTCCTGATCTTACTAAGACGACACTGCGGTGACAGCCAAAAGCAACATACCCAGAGAGCACACCAAAAAGCCCACCGAGTGAAAACCCCACATTAGTTGTAGAAGAGAACAGTAGCAGTTTTGGGAGTTTGACATGGCTTGATATGATGGGTAGATTCTCATCGGGCGTCAGTGTGATTAAATGATGGAATAGTGTTTTGGGTACACGTTGAAAGAGTGTGGGTTTGTTCACCTGTAGTCTCTGATGTGGGAGAAGGTCCAAAGAATATCAGCCTCCTCTTCAGTCTCTGTGAACGTGAACCGTGGGTGATGGAGATTGTTTAGAACTTGTCCCATCTCTGTGAACACCCTGCAAGGCATGCACGCAAAGAGGTGTGTGAGCATGATTGTGTGTCACATCTCGGTAATGAAATCAAAATGGACTTGGACTGACTTGAGCACTTTGTCTTTGGGGACAGTATGGGGCCGAATGTCCAGAGGAAGAATCTCCTTGTTCTCCTGTGAAATGGTCTGAGGAGAGAAAGGCAGGGGGAGAAAGAGGTGTTGGCAGTTTAAAATGGCACGCCAGTCTGCTTTTCACTCCATTTAACAAAAGGCACATCTCAATAACTGGTCCAGGTAAGTCATGACATGGCACAAGTGGGGGGGTGGGCCTTTACTTATTTGTTCTCTATTGCTCCTCAAGCAACAGATTTCCATCAGATCAACTCATTGAATGCCCTACAACTGCAGGTTTGCAGTTGTCTAAAAAAACACCTTTGTTAAAAACTATTTTTTTTTTACCCTTTAGTGTGTGTACATTACTGTACTTATACTTGGGATATCGCTTTTCAACAGGATCTTTTTTATTTTTTTATTTTTTTTAATTACATAACAATTCACTAGAGGACGTATTTAACTAGTTAAACATTTCATTCATTTGACCTCTGCAGGTTTCATGTGTAGACTTTTCACTTATGAACTTCAAGACATTGAGTGAGTCATTCATTGGCTGACTGTATTGACACTAGAAACATGTTTCCGGTCTCCCTACCTCATAGTAGAGATCAGAGGGTTCAGGGGTCAGGGTGCTGACCCCTTCCAAGTCAGCTGGTATCCATGGCAACAAGCGACATCTCCTCACCAGAGGGTTGCTCTCGCCATAAGCATAGTCCCGTGTCACTTCCTCTGGAAGAGAAACTTAGTTAAGAGAGACACACTGGGGGAAAAAAAGGGTTATGGGGACATGGGGGGAAAACGCACGAGAGAAAGAGACCGGTTCACAACACCTAGCCTATAGATTACGTGGACCATTTTTGGCCAGGTTTTGAAGGCATGTAAGTGTGAATACAGGCCTGGGGGAGGAGGGAAAGCTTTTTGTCACTGATGGCCCACTTCAATGGCATCTCCATATATTCAACACCAGTAAGAAGCCTGGAGTCGTACCGTACCACAGCTAAAGCACCTCCCCCAATGGTGTGTGTGTGTTGTTGGGTCCTAGTTTGAAATACTTGCTACACTAGAAGTATACATTCTTCATACAGGTATATGTATGAAGAATGTATATGGTGGAGTCAATGGAGGTTGGAGAAGAGCCATGTGCCTGGAAAGTTACTAAGGGAAAAGGGAATAACTTTGTTGTGGTCACTGATAAGGGTGAATTAGTGAAGAATGTGGGCTGAGGTCAGGTCAGATGAAAGGAGAAGGAACTGTTTCATTACACACATTACTTAAGTTCCTGCCTAGCAACAGATGTATTGGCTGTCTAGATGTGCAATGAGTTGACTTCACCCAATATGTGTACTTGTGTAAACATGACTGTCTTTTTCAGCTGTTTGAACCAGCGGGTGAATAAACTTGGTTTGGAGCTTTGACTAGTTGTCCGTTAGGTTCTAAATAAGTAAAAACGAACAGTGGTAAACATTAGTTCAGAAACTTAATGTAGGTATTGTGATAAGCTGTAGACCACACTATCTACCTAGAGAGTTTATCTGTATTTTTCGTAGCTGTCTACATACCACCACAGACCAAGACTGGCACTAAAACCGCACTCAATGAGCTTTGTTCCGCCATAAGCAAACAGGAAAACGCTCATCCAGAGGCGGTGCTCCTGGTGGCCGGGGACTTTTATGCAGGAAAACTTAAATCTGTTTTACCTCATTTCTATCAGCATGTTAAATGTGCAACCAGAGGGAAAACAATTCTAGACCACCTTTATTCCACACACAGACCTGTACAAAGCTCTCCCTCACCCCCCATTTGGTAAATCTGACCATAATTCTATCCCCCTGACTCCTGCTTATAAGTAAAAATTAAAGCAGGAAGCAGCAGTGACAAGATCAATAAAAAAGTGGTCAGATGAAGCAGATGCTAAGCTACAGGACGGTTTTGCTAGCTCAGACTGGAATATGTTCCGGGATTCTTTTGATGGCATTGAGGAGTTTACCACATCAGCCACTGACTTTATCAATAAGTGCATCGAGGACGTCGTCCCCACAGTGACTGTATATACATACCCCAACCAGATGCCATGGATTACAGGCAACATCTGCACTGAGCTAAAGGGTAGAGCTGCCGCTTTCAAGGAGCGGTACTCTAACCCGGAAGCTTATAAGAAATCCCGCAACGCCCTCAGACGAACCATCAAACCGTCAATAAAGGACTAAGATTGAATCGTACTACCCCGACTCCGACACTCGTCGGATGTGGCAGGGCGTGCAAACTGTTAGACTACAAAGAGAAACACAGCCGAGAGCTGCCCAGTGACATGAGCCTACCAGACAAGCTAAATAACTTCTATGCTCGCTTCGAAGAATTAACACCGAAACATGCATGAGAGCATCAGCAGTTTCGGATGACTGTGTGATCACGCGCTCTGCAGCCGATGGGAGTAAGACCTTAAAACAGGTCAGCATTCACAAGGCCACTGGGCCAGACGGATAACCAGGACATGTACTATGAGCATGCGCAGACCAACTGGCAAGTGTCTTCACTGACATTTTCAACCTCTCCCTGTCTGATGCTGTAATACCAACATGTTTCAAGCAGTCCACCATAGTTCCTGTGCCCAAGAACACTAAGCTAACCTGCCTAAATGATTACCGACACGTAGCGCTCACGTCTGTAGCCATGAAGTGCTTTGAAAGGCTGGTCATGGTTCACATCAACACCATTATCCCAGAAACCCACTCCAATTTTCATTCCACACCAACAGATCCACAGATGATGCAGTCTCCACACTGCCCTTTCCCACCTGGACAAAAGGAACACTTATGAGAATGCTATTCATTGACTACAGCTCAGCGTTCAACACCATAGTGCCCTCAAAGCTTATCACTAAGCTAAGGACCCTGGGACTAAACACCTCCCTCTGCAACTAGATCCTAGACTTCCTGACGGGCCGCCCCCAGGTGGTAAAGGTAGGTAACAACAAATCCTCCACGCTGATCCTCAACACGGGGGCCCCACAGGTGTGCGTGCTCAGTCCCCTCCTGTACTCCCTGTTCACTCATGACTGCACAGCCAGGCACAACTCCAACACCATCATTAAGTTTGCTGATGACACAACAGTGGTAGGCCTGATCACCGACAACGATGAGAGAGCCTACAGGGAGGTGGTCAGAGATCTGACCGTGTGGTGCAAGGACAACAACCTCTCCCTCAACGTGATCAAGACAAAGGAGATGATTGTGGACTACAGGAAAAGGAGGACCGAGCACACCCCCATTCTCTTCGACGGGGCTGTAGTGGAGCAAGTTGAGAGCTTCAAGTTCCTTGGTGTCCACATCACCAACCAACTAACGTGGTCCAAGCAGACAAAGACAGTCGTGAAGAGGGCACGACAAAACCCATTTCCCCTCAGGAGACTGAAAAGATTTGGCATGGGTCCTCAGTTCCTCATCCTGACGAGTTGCATCACTGCCTGGTATGGCAACTGCTCGACCTCCGACCGCAAGGCACTACAGAGGGTAGTGCGTACGGCCCAGTACATCACCGGGGCCAAGCTTCCTGCCATCCAGGACCTCTATTTTTATTACCTTTATTTAACTAGGCAAGTCAGTTAAGAACAAATTCTTATTTTCAATAACGGCCTAGGAACAGTATACCAGGCGGTGTCAGAGGAAGCCCCTAAAAATTGTCAAGGACTCCAGCCACCCTAGTTATAGACTGTTCTCTCTGCTACCAGACAGCAAGTGGTAACGGAGCACCAAGTTTAGGTCCAAGAGGCTTCTAAACAGCTTCCACCCCCAAGCCATAAGACCCCTGAACAGCTGATCAAATGGCTACCCAGACTATCTGCATATCCCCCCCCCCCCTATGCTGCTACTCTTATTAGCTATGCATATTCACTTTATAATAACGCTACCTACATGTACATATTACCGTGTCACCGGCACCCCTGCACATTGACTCTGTACCGGTACTATTGAGAATTTTCCAAACCATGTGTCAATTATTTATTTCAGGAGCCAGCAAAACTAGTGCTCTCTATATGTGCTCTGGGTCATTAGACACCATTACTATGGCCAAATAGTATGTTTAAACCCTGTAGTGTGAACCATACAATATAACACTGCTCTCTTGAAGGTTTACAAGCTGATTACATTGTACAAGGCCCCCTTGGCTCGACAAGAACATCTGGCGTACCTCCAATAGACTTGAATGACCTAGGACATAACACCAGGTGTGGACTATACAGTTGTGGCCATGTTTTGAGAATGACAAACATTAATTTTCACAAAGTCTGCTGCCTCAGTTTGTATGATGGCAATTTGCATATTCAGAATGTTATGAAGAGTGATCAGATGAATTGCAATTAATTGCAAAGTCCCTCTTTGCCATGCAAATTAACTGAATCCCCAAAAAACATTTACACTGCATTTCAGCCCTGCCACAAAAGGACCAGCTGACATCATGTCAGTGATTCTCTCGTTAACACAGGCGTGAGTGTTGACAGGGACAAGGCTGGATATCACTCTGTCATGCTGATTGAGTTCGAATAACAGACTGGAAGCTCCAAAAGGAGGGTGGTGCTTGGAATCATTGTTCTTCCTCTGTCAGCCATGGTTACCTGGAAGGAAACACGTGCCGTCATCATTGCTTTGCACAAAAAGGGCTTCACAGGCAAGGATATTGCTACCAGTAAGTTTGCACCTAAATCAACCATTTATCGGATCATCAAGAACTTCAAGGAGAGCGGTTCAATTGATGTGAAGGCGGCTTCAGGCCACCCAAGAAAGTCCAGCAAGCGCCAGGACCGTCTCCTAAAATTGATTCAGCTGAGGAATTGGGGTACCACCAGTACAGAGCTTGCTCAGGAATGGCAGCAGGCAGGTGAGTGCATCTGCACGCACAGTGAGGCGAAGACTTGGAGGATGGCCTGGTGTCAAGAAGGGCAGCAAAGAAGCCACTTCTCTCCAGGAAAACATCAGAGATAGACTGATATTCTGCAAAAGGTACAGGGATTGGACTGCTGAGGACTGGGGTAAAGTCATTTTCTCTGATGAATCCCCTTTCCGATTGTTTGGGGCATCTGGAAAAAAGCTTGTCCGGAGAAGACAAGGTGAGTGCTACCATCAGTCCTGTGTCATGCAAACAGTAAAGCATCCTGAGACCATTCATGTGTGGGGTTGCTTCTCAGCCAAGGGAGTGGGCTCACTCACAATTTTGCCTAAGAACACAGCCATGAATAAAGAATGGTACCAACACATCCTCCGAGAGCAACTTCTCCCAACCATCCAGGAACAGTTTGGTGACGAACAATGCCTTTTCCAGCATGATGGAGCACCTTGCCATAAGGCAAAAGTGATAACTAAGTGGCTCGGGGAACAAAACATCGATATTTTGCGTCCATGGCCAGGAAACTCCCCAGACCAGAGGCAGGTGGACAAACAAAACCCCACAAATTCTGACAAACTCCAAGCATTGATTATGCAAGAATGGGCTGCCATCAGTCAGGATGTGGCCCAGAAGTTAATTGACAGCATGCCAGGGCGGACTGCAGAGGTCTTGAAAAAGAAGGGTCAACACGGCAAATATTGACTCTTTGCATCAACTTCATGTAATTGTCAATTAAAGCCTTTGACACTTATGAAATGCATGTAATTATACTTCAGTATTCCATAGTAACATCTGACAGAAATATCTAAAAGACACTGAAGCAGCAGACTTTGTGAAAATTAATATTGGTCATTTTCAAAACTTTTGGCCACGACTGTACAATGCCTTCAGAAAGTATTCACACCCCTTTACCTTTACACATTTAGTTATTACAAAGATTTTAACATTAGTAAAAAATATTAGATAAGTATTCAACCCTGAGTCAATACATGTTAGAAATCACCTTTGGCAGCGATTACAGCTGTGAGTCTTGATGGGTAAGTCTCGCAGACCTGGATTGTACAATATTTCTACATTATTCTTTAAATGATTAAAGCTCTGTCAAGTTGGTTGTTGATCATTGCTAGACAGCCATCTTCAAGTCTTGCCATAGATGTTCAAGTCAAAACTGTAACAATGCCACTCAGGAAGATAGTCTTCTTGGTAAGCAACTCCAGCATATATTTGGCCTTGTGTTTTAGATTATTGTCCTGCTGAAAGGTAAATACATCTACCAGTGTCTGGTGGAAAGCAGACAACCACATTTCCCTATAGGATTTTGCATGTGCTTAGCTCTATTCCATTCCATTTATTTATCCAAAAAAACTCCCCTGTCTTTAACGATTACAAGCATAGCCATAACATGATGCAGCCACCACTATGCCTGAAAATATGTAGAGTGGTACTCAGTAACGTGTTGTATTTGATTTGCCCCAAACACAACACTTTGTATTCAGGACATTTTTTGCAGTATTACTGTTGTGCCTTGCAAACAGCATGCATGTTTTGTAATATTTGTATTCTGTACAGACTTCCTTCTTTTCACTCTGTCATTTAGGTTAGTAATGTGGAGTAACTACAATGCTGTTGATCCATCCTCAATTCTCCTATCACAGCCATTAAACAAAGTTTTAAAGTCACCATTGGCCATATGGTGACAACCCTGAGCAGTTTCTTTCCTCTCCAGCAAATCAGTTAGGAAGGACACATGCATATTTGTAGTGACTGGGTGTATTGATACACCATCCGAAGTGTGATTAATAACTTCTCCATGCTCAACTGCTGTAATGCTTTGCACACCGAGTGAGTCCATGCAACTTACTGTGTGACTTGTTAAGCAATTTTGTACTCCTGAACTTATTTAGGCTTGCCATAACAAAGGGACTGAATACTTATTGAAAAGACATCTCTGCTTTTCATTTTATTGTAAAAAATAAAACTAAAAACATAATTCCACCTGGAAATTATGAGGTATTGTGTGTATGCCTGAGACTCAATCTCAATTTAAGAACTTTAATGTTCAGGATGTAACAACAAAACATGGAAAAAGTCAAGGGGTGTGAATACTTTCTGAAGGCACAACACACTAACATCACAACATACACATAACATGAATACTGGAAACACACACACTGCTGGCACAGTTATCTATTCTGTTGCCTAGCCACTTTACTCCTACCTATATATGTACAGTACATCGCTAGCTCAATTACCTCATACCTGTGCACATTGACTCGGTACTGGTACTCCCTATATATAGCCATGTTATACCCTGTTTCAAACCATGTTATTTTTATGTCACCCATTGAGCATGTTTGGGATGCTATGGATCGACAGAGTGTTCCAGTTCCCACCAATATCCAGCAACTTCGCACAGCCATTGAAGAGGAGTGGGAGAACATTCCACAGGCCACAATCAACAGCCTGATCAACTATGCGAAGGAGATGTGTTGCGCTGCATGAGGCAAATTGTGGTCACATCAGACACCGACTGGTTTTCTGATCCACGCCCCTACTTTTTCAACGTTTGTGACCAACAGATGCATATCTGTATTCCCAGTCATGTGAAATAAATAGATTAGGCCCAAATGAAATTATTTAAATTGATTGATTTCCTTATATGAACTGTAACTTAGTAAAATCTATGAAATCCTTGCATGTTGCGTTTATATTTTTGTTCAGTAGTTCCCTTCCGTCATTGAGATATATTATGATTAGTATTGCATGGATTCTACAGGCTGAGGAAACTTCCCTCTCTCAAATGTATATCAACTGGTGTTTGTGACAAATGTGTGTTGAAGTTTGTATGCTGCATGTGTACAACTCGTCACGGCTCGTCATTTATAAAACCTTGAATTGAAGTGTTTTTGTCATTTTGTTCTCGGGATTCATCAAGACTCAGAACCCTACACTGCAAATGTGTGTGTATATGCACACGCCCATGAGTGTCTATACCTCCCTCCTGCAGGTCTGCGAGAGGCCAGAGCACAGTGTAGGCCAGCTGGCCCTGTGTGTAGAAGAAGGGTGCCATGCAACAGCTAGGCTGGTCAGAGTGCTGCACCTGGGAGCCAAACTCATCCATGATGTACCAGACTGGCACTTTTTCCTCTGCTGACTGGACACACACAGGAGAGAGAGGGGGGGGGGTTGTTAGAGAGCGAGATATAGAAATAGTGTGCGTGAAAGAGAGAGAGTATGTGCTCATACCCCCTGGGCCAGCTGGTAGGTCTGGTTGTACTTCCACATTTGTTCCAGCACCAGCTCCACAACGTCTGGGTCAGGGGCCTCTCCGTGGAAGTCCACCCCCATGAGGGAAGCCATCCTGGGCAGGAGGCCGGGGATCTG
Source organism: Salvelinus namaycush (assembly GCF_016432855.1). Lineage (NCBI taxonomy): Eukaryota > Metazoa > Chordata > Actinopteri > Salmoniformes > Salmonidae > Salvelinus > Salvelinus namaycush. The sequence goes on from NC_052344.1 coordinate 11,357,050, forward strand.
CTCCAGCTGCTGCCTAGAGCTCTCCACACGGTACGTCCATGCATGGTCAACCAGGAAGATACTGGAGGATGGAGGAATTAGAGGATATGAGGTAAAAGAGATACAGGATAGGGAGATGGAAGAGGAAGTGATTAGGAGGCAGGACAGACTCAGAATAGAAGAGATGTAGATGAAGGTGAAATGCTGGGATGTGTAAAAAAAAAAAAAATGGGTAGGCCCACCAAAGCAAAAGAAAATAAGTGTACCCACTTTATACAATACTATCTGTAGTTTAACACCTACTCATAAAAACACTGTGCTCTTGACCTTGAGAAAATAATCAACTACATATCTATGAAAAAGTGAGGTGGTAGGTGACATGCACTGGTGACTTGCATGAGATGGTAAACAGGTGGTTATTTATTATGACTACAGCGCCCTCACCTGGTGGGGTCTGAGGCTTGCATGCCAGTCCCCCTGGTCACAACCACTTTACACGTAAACTCTACACTAGGATAAGCCTTCTTTCTCTCTTCATCGTCATCTCCTTCATCGTCCTTTTCTACCCGCATGACGCCAAACACTTCTCCTGCATCGTACACCTAGATCCGAAGAGCAAGGGCAGATTTAGATAGGCTAGCCAGATAACCATAAATCCCAATTGAACATACAACAGCGTGCACAGAATGTTAACCTTGAAATTGCATTAAAAACAACTTAAACAGCATACATTTTTTAAATTTACCTTTATTTAACTAGGCAAGTCATTTAAGATCAAATTCTTATTTACAATGACTGCCTACCCCGGCCAAACCCGGGTGACGCAGGGCCAATTGTGCGCCGCCCTATGGGACTCCTAATCACGGCCGGATGTGATGCAGTCTGGATTCAAACCAGGGACTGCAGTGACGCCTCCTGCACTGAGATGCAGTGCCTTAGTCCACTGCGCCACTCGGGAGCCCATTCAGACAGGCATTGGATCTGATACTGAGCCAGAACTAATATTAACTAGCCTAGGTCCAGTAGAGGTGGTGGGGTTTATGATTATGTTTAGCTCACATAATATAAACTAAAAGTGTACATTAAGGTGCCTGTAATAGAATAAACTAATGTAAATCTTAATAAGTGCATTTCTATAGCTTCCAAAACATATCAAGTATCAAGATGGCTGTGCAGTGGGTTCAATACAGCGCCACCTGTCCTGTCATCAAGGATTTTGATTTTAATATATACATCTTTTAGAAACATCAATAATGATCACTTTCGGTATGGCTTTGAAATATATGGCCCTTATCTTTCATCAGCGAGAAAGAATCCTTAAAATAAAATAATTTAAAAAAACACTTACTGTAGCAGTTTCGCTCAGATCCATATAACCATGGATCCATACGAAACTACACTTCCTGAGTTACGTTTACACATACACTACAAGAGTGGCCGCCTGCTCATCGCATATCTCATTTCAAAACCATGGGCATTAAGTTGATGTTGGGCGATCAGGCCTGGCTCGCAGTTGGCATTTCAATTCATCCCAAAGGTGTTCGATGGGGTTGAGGTCAGGGCTCTGTGCAGGCCAGGCAAGTTCTTCCACAGCAATCTCCACAAACCATTTCTGTATGGACCACCCTTTGTGCACGGGGGCATTGTCATGCTGAAACAGGAAAGGTCTTGCTCCAAAAAAGTTGGAAGCACAGAATCGTCTAGAAAGTCATTGATGGCTGTAGCATTGAGATTTCCCTTCACTGAAACTAAGGGGCCTAGTCCAAACCATGAAAAACAGCACCAGACCATTATTCCTCCTCCACCAAACCCCACAGTTGGCACTATGCATTCGGGAAGGTAGCGTTTTCCTGGCATCCGCCAAACACAGAGAACAGCATTTACAGTTTACTGGGGTAACTGGGTTTACTGTTTACAGGTTTACTGGGCAGGGCAGAAATTTGAATGAGTTGTTGGAAATGTGGCATCCTATGACGGTGCCATATTGAAAGTCACTGAGTGCTTCAGTGAGGCCATTCTACTACCGATGTTTGTCTATGGAGATTGCATGGCTGTGTGTTCGATTTTATACACCTGTCAGCAACTGGTGTGGCTGAAACAGCCGAATCCACTAATTTGAAGGGGTGTCCACATACTTTTGTATAAATAGTATAGGTGTTATGCTTGATAGCTAATTACCACAGGTGGTCGCCTTTTGTCTTCCGTAAATTAACGCGCGGTAAAAAAAATAATGTAGACGTAGGGGTTACTGTTCCTACACGGCCATCAAGGTGTATATCAATTTAACCTAACCTTTTGACAATTATTTCTCACTGATTTCAAAGGTCCTTATGTTTGCAAAACCGTACCTCAAGCTTTGCATGTTAATGTTCAAGCGTCAAGGATCTTAACAAATATCTCCCCTTCGTTCAAAGACTTAACGTTACGTGTAATGTAATTGAACTGAGTCATGATCAAGGGCTATATCTAGCTTCAGCCATTACGCTACCGACCTCGTTGATAAGTTTGTAGTACAAGCTCTTCCAATACAGCGAAGGGATTCTTGAGGACTGTAGTGCAGCGGAGTGCAAAGACAGGAAGGTATTGAAATGTTCCTCCTCGCCATTCATAACGTTTGTGTTAGATTCCGTGTTAGGCTGCTCCATCTTTAAACGGTACGCGTGAGGTACATAATAAGAACGTGTACCGAACTACCGGGTAGTTCCGGAGCACACTGGCGGTGCATTATGGGAGATTTCTGGAACGAACCATAGACTTGGATAGACATGTCATCTTTGTATTTGTCCCATTATTGCGTCCGTTAGAGCAGTGGTTCCCAAACGGTGGGGCGCGCCCCCTAGGTTAAAGGTGTAATAGTAGAATGCACAAGGTGCAATTTCGAAACTGGGTAGTGCGTCATAAGTTATTCTTGTCATGTTAGTCATTGCATACCTTAGAGAGCTGTCTGAAATATCCAGATCAACTAGCCCATGTCAAATACCGTTTTTTTTGTCACTCAAATATCACATGTATACTCATTAGACATGGCAAAATTATAGAATTGCAAGAAAATGTGCTTTAAAACTGCTAAATGTTATTTGCACCCCATGACAAAATGTGTATAATTGCAGGAAATAAACCTGTAAAATTCTCTCCACCAGCAGGAGGGTTGTGAACAGTTTGTCATGAACAGTACTTGTGCCCATAGAAGTAGATGTGGTGCACGCTGGATGTTCCCCAATGCTGGAAGGAGGGCCCTGAGGGAAAACGTGTGGGAACCCCTGTGTTAAGGCTCACGAGTGGCGCAGCAGGTGTCACTACATACACCCTGGTTCGAATCCAGGCTGTATCACAACCGGCCATGATTGGGAGTCCTATAGGGCGGCACACAATTGGCCCAGCGTCGTCCGGGTTTGGCCTGTGTAGGCCGTCATTGTAAATAAGAATTTGATCTTACCTGATGTTGTGGAAATATTAAGTCAAATATTTGCACCGACACCAGAACTTGTAAATTCAGTTTAGACTTTATAACAGAGTAACACAAAGTAAAGAGCCGAGCAATTCCACGGAACAACTGACTTCTCCTGCCCCGGACCTCTGTTTTTATAGCCTTCCTTCTTTGCATAGCATAAAGAGCTACCTCCTTCTATATGGATAATAACTCCCCTTGCCCCTTCGCCACTATTATCTTCCAGTCTCAGTTCTTGCTTGTTAACGCCCACATCTGCTACAGTCTAGGTTATAATGGTGGCGGGGGCCTGGATGTGATACAAAAAATAATAAATTTATTACATGTGTTTCCAGTACAACCATTGTTTCTTTGTTATATTTTCTGCTGACATTCTGTTTCTATATGCCTGGTTTTTAGCTTCATATACCTCTTCCTGCTGACATGCAATGTCTACATATCTGATGAGGGTTTCCATATATGTATTTTCTGCTGACATTCTGTTTTCACTGTAGTCTAATGTTCAACTCTATGTTTATCTAGCTCTGTCCATTTACCTAAGCTCAGCAGATATTCTGCTCACTTATGTCTTATTCGTTATATATGTTTATCTGTCCTAATGCTTCAAAGTGGTCAGTCTAAACACTGGAACTACAATCATTGACACGTGTTTTTGCTCCTACACTGACTTGCCTAGTTAAATCAAATAAATATAAATAAAATAGAGCATCGACAGCGGTTTCCACTAGTACAGCCACAAAGTCAAAATAGGCAATATCGTAAACATTTATGAAAACAAAATAATCCTTTTTAGTCTTAATTAAAGGTTAGGCATTATTTTGGCAGTGTGGTTAAGGTTAGGTTTAAAATCACATTTTAATTAGATAAATTGTAGAAATAGGCGGGGTTCAGGACTTTATGGCTGTGGTAAAGAGACCATGAGCGCCATCTCCATTTTGAAGTTGTCAATGTTCTTCCTCTACTACTTCTTTGAGTTGGAAAACATACAGGGTGTACACTGCCACCTAGTGTGTTGTTTGAACAGGTAACCTATAAAGCCAAGGTTGACGATTTACCTGCAGTTACGGAATGTTTCCTCACATTTATAATTCATTGGCTGATCCCTCCTGATGACCTGGATGGAATTAGGTGATCATCCCTTAATCCATAGGTTTGATTAATCCATAGGGTTGATTAATCCATAGGGTTGAATAATGTCTTACAAGTGGGCTACACTTTAAGTGTGGTAATTTTAGCATATGGAAGTATACTTTGTTGTCATTTTATAGTACTATTACAAAGTACGAAAATATATGCACTCACAAAGTCGCTCTGGATAAGAGCGTCTGCTAAATGACTAATATGTAAATGTAATATACTATATACAACTAATATGTATTGAGGAAAAATAAAGTTGATTTCAAAGCATTTCTGGGTAACAATTAAGTACTTTACAGTGATTGTTTTAAATTAAAATTGCTCCTTAGAGAGAGCAATTTCTCAAGCAGGAATCTTGCTAGGACAGTCTGGGAGTGGGGATGGGAAAACTGAAAACTAGCTGTTATTGGCAAAGAGGTTTGGGACACTCTTTCATAGTCCTCTAGGCCTATACAGTACAAGAAAGTAGAGTAGGTCTATAGTTCAGTAGAGTTGAGTACAGTATAGTTCAGTGCAGTATAGTATATTTCAGTACAGTAGAGTATAGTACAGTATAGTTCAGTGCAGTATAGTTCAGTACATTAGAGTATAGTACAATAGAGTATCGTTCAGTACGGGACTGTACTGAACTATACTTTCCTGTACTGAACTATACTCTACTCCAGTTTACTGTAGAGTACAGTAAAGTACAATACAGTACATTCTAGCCATCTATGTTTGGGACACATTAGAATGTCACATTAGTTTGTCACATTTGTCATATCTTGATTAGACTATAATTTTATGAAAACATACATTATTTAAACTCAATCATGATTGGCTTAAGTTACCAATGTTAGATGTGGAGTTCAGGAATACTTTATTTTCCCATTTTGATAACAATACTTTATTAAGACACGTTTTTATTAATGGATTACATTAATTGGAAATGAAAAGTATAGAAACACGAGCTTTACATTCATAAAATGTGTAGAGTAAATTGCCACAGTATATTCTCTGTAGTAAATGAGGAAATACCTCATTTCAATTGTACAGAATGATTTTCAAATAGTTAAATCAGTGCTTAGTCTGCTCAATTATTAGGTTTAATTTATACCGAAGATAATACTCCCCAGAGGGCTACATAGTCCTAAAATGTTGTCAGCAACCAGGACTTAAAGTAAACACTGACATCAGCTTTAGGGAGTGGTAATATGGTTGCAATTGATATCAGTGTGTGGGTGATCTTAGTGCATATTGGGCCGGTTTCACAGCCAGGGTTTAGATTAAGCCAGGAGTAGGCCTTAACGTGTACTACTTAAACTAGGACATTTAAGTAGCTTTCATGAATGTGTCTTAAATTTGGCTTAGTTAGTAGGAGATTATGGAGTCCTGGAGGAAAGTAAGTAAGCCTAAATGAGAACACCTGGGTTAAGCCTGATTAGGTTAAGTATGAGCACATGCTGTTGGTCTAATTGTGCTCATAAAAACCCGGAATGGAATTAAATAAACACCATTACTGGTGTGAATCTTGAGACAAAACAACGGCAGAGGCAAAAACAATTAGTTCAAAAAACTTTAGTGAGTATGAAAAAACGCTACTATAACACATTTTGTCAAACCATCCAGTTATTGAAAGTAAAAACCATACTACTGCTACTGAGCAAGAGAAAAAGAGTGGTTGGGCTGCAATTTGTAGTGAATTCAATGCAAATGAAAATGTAACCACAAGAAGAGTACAACAAATTCAGGTGAGATATCTTCATTATTATCAGTATTTCACATTTCTCATATTCATATTTTTGTGACATCACTTATATTGAATGAGATCTGCCTTTATAGACTCTGTGGAAGAGCCTTAAACTGGCTTTAAAAAGAGAGAATGCAGAGATCAGAAGAGAGCGATTTACTACTGGTGGTGGACCACAAAAAAAAGACAAGACTGATGAATTGAGTGACTTGCTATCTGGAATAATAGAGCACCTGCAACCTCTGGATGGTATACCAGATGATGACCAACCTCTGGATGGTATACCAGACGATGACCATTTGGACAGTTCAGATGAAGAACTGCGCACAAATGGTACATATACCAAAGACAGTAAATTGGTTACTTCCTTTGGTAAATATATTCCACTGTCTCTGTCAATCTTTATTATTCTTTCATTCTAAGGACCATATGAGTTTATTTGTGCTTCTAACGGTGTTCTTTTTCTAGAGGAACGGAATCTGAACAGGTTGGAAGAGCCAGTGCACAGTGAGTGTGTACCCTCCACATCTGCTATACCATCCCTGAGATAAGATGCTGCCACCACCTTTCAGCAGAGAACAAAGAAGATGACGGTGCATGAAAGTTAGCCAGAGAATTTCATGAGCATGAAATATCTGAAGGAAAAACATGAAATGAAAATGAGAATTCTACAGGTTGAATTGGATATGAAGTTGTAAGAGAGAGGTATGATCCAAAAAAGATACAGTAATGAGACAAGTGTGATTACCAGCCATGGTGAACAATATTCATGTTTTGTCACTTGGATATTCACGAGTGAGAGTATTTTATTCACCACAAACTACATTTTAAACCAGACTTGGTTTTGTCACTCAATTTTGCTGCACACTATTTGAATTTTGTACAGAACAAACATTATCAAATAATGAATACATTCCATATTTAAATGCATCTCATCTAGTTGAAGTGCTGCAATGTGAAAGCATCTCTGTGTGCAAGTTCTCGTTGGTCATTGCCTGCCTCAGCCATGGGCACATCTGCTTGATCCTGATCTTCCATCTTCCATCACTCACTCTAAAATATATACATACACTTTGAATATGACATCGTTGAATTATAGATTGGAAAAATTACATAACTGGCTATTGGTGAAATGCATGATGTTAATATATGATTAATGATTGATTTTTATTTTATTTGTAGAGGTAATTCAGCGACAATTACCCAGTGAATGAGTTGAGCTGTTTATGAATAGTGCGTTGTATGTTTCATTTGTTTGTTTCTGTGGATTATGGCCCAATGGTGGAATAAAAAGTTAGGAGTAGGACAGAAGTTATTTGAATAAAAGGTTGAACATATTTGTTAGTGACACTTTCCTACCATAGGACAGTATAGGAAATGTGCAACCCTTAGTATACCAGTAAAATTATTACAAGGAAGTTGTGTTCTGTAGAGATTTTCATAGAAAATTACTTTGTGACGCTATCACCAGGGGGCACTGGTGTGTAACATATTACTGTTACTCTACACCAGGGGTGTCAAACATACGGCCCGCGGGCCGGAACCGGCCCCCAAGGAGGTTCGATCAGGCCCGCAGGATAATTTGAAAGTGGAAAAAATGCATAAAAGACATGAAATTAATATTTTTAATTCGCTGCAATTCATGGATTATCCGCTAAGGGGCGCACTCTTTCCATCAGAGTAGAAGACAAGCCGCATCACTGAGACAGACTGAAAACAGCAGACGGTATCAATGCGCCATCTGCTGCTTGTTACGACGTTGTTAGGACCACGTCCTATTTATTTACAGAGATGCACGGAAAACCTTCGTGCTTGGTGTGTTTGCAACAAGTTTCGGTATTGAAGGAATATAATATTCGACGCCACTACGAGACTCATCACAGCGAAAAATATGACGGCTTGCAAGGACAACTGAGAAGAGATAAGATTAACGAATTGCTGGCGGGTCTGAGGAAACAGCAGTCAACTTTCATCCAGAGCCGAGAAGTCAGTGAAGCAGCGGTAAAAGCCAGCTACCTAATTGCTAGCGAAATAGCATTAGCATCGAAGCCGTATTCCGACGGTGACTTTGTTAAACGATGCATGATGAAGGCGGCTGAACTTGTATGTCCCGAGAAGCGACAAGCTTTTGCCAGTAAATTGTAAATTGCACATTTGTCTAAGGAAATATGAGGTGTTTCATGAAATGTTTTGTAAAAGAATAGTTCATTAAATTTCAATATTTTCCTAATGTTCTTGTGCTTCTTTACACCAAAACAAAGGAAAGACATGATATTTTGGTTATTTATAGCAGAGTATGGTATAATTTTAATGGTCCGGCCCACTTGACATCTCCCTAGGCCGTATGTGGCCCACGATGCGAAATGAGTTTGACACCCCTGCTCTACACCCTTAAGATATAATATTAGGAATTGAAGTATATCACGCGGTTGTCTCTGTGAGGCCTGTGTGTGAAATATATTTGAGTTGAGTAGAACCATTTACTATAGCCTGGAATAAGTGAGAGTAGAATTAAGATTACAGTATCATCCACTGTTGTTTAACACACACTGAAAGGAGATAGAGAATAATTTATATAGGCATATTCATACATATTACACCCACTTTAGGATAACCCTATAGAAATTGGACAACACATTACACGCAGACTATCTAAATAAAAAGCCGGAGAACCATGGCACAGTCAAACCAGAATGAGGAGATAAGAGCAATGAAGCCTGTACAAGACTAGGTTGGATTTAGTCAAGGAGATAATTCAGACAAGAAAAATTGACAAAAAGAAAGGGATGAAGAAAAGTACCCTTGTATCAGAAACTGTGATAGGAATGATGATGCTGGAAGGACAGATCTTCATGAACAAGGTGACCAAACTAAAGCTGGAGAGAACAATAGAGTGTGGGAGGAAAGAAATGAGTCAGGACAGAGGCAGAACAGGAGTACTCCCCACCGCCCCATGAAAATCAGCCCAGAGGACCCCCCGGGTGACTATACACAGATCTACTCTCTCACACCACTGACAGAAGAAAATAGAGAAGCAACCACAATTGTCCTCAAGGGAACTCCGATGAAGGAGGTGGATGACACAACAGCAGCAACAAACGGCATGAGAACAATAGAATTGGATGAAAAAAAGGAGGCACAGTACCTGGAGGGAGTTTCCCTCGACACCCCAACTCACTCCACAAAAAGGAACAGACTGGAAGACCCTAGACATATGGCCGTCTGTAGAAAACGAACCATTAAAGAAGTCAAAGAACAGTGTTACCATCCATGGGTGACCTATTCAGAGACCAGAGAGAAAGGGAAGAAAGGGAAGAAAGGGAAGAGAGAAGACTTGTTGTATACATTGTGAAAAGAGAAGAGAAAGTTGAAATAAGATCTGCAGGTGCTAATTGCTGATAAGATTAAAGAGACAATGGACACAGATGATGTGGACGAAAGTAAAAAGCTAAAAGAGGAGGTCAGACAAGTCACTGATATGGTAAAGACAATTACAGAGGGAGATAGAAGAGTGTGAAAGGAGGACACGACACTGCACTGAAGAAGGCCCAGCTTGCACAGATCGAGAAAGGAAGTAGTGATTTTACTCACAATATGATGGCGGCTCAAGTTGTTTCTACAGGCTCACCACATCCACAGTCTGCAGCTCCCTCACAGTCACATCAGTCACACCCATGAACCCGGTGCCTGCAGGGTATGTGCTTTTCACCACTCAGCATTATGGTGACCCACAAACATGGACTGGAAGAGGAGGTTGGCCCGCCAAGGCCATTCGTGACTGGAACAATACTCAATGCTGGACCTGTGGGCAGTTGGGGCATGTGAGTTCGCAGTGTGGGGGAAATGAAAGAGGAAGAGGTTACAACCAGGGGCAGAGGAAACTTTGGGCCATGCAGAGGAAGAGGAAACTTTGGCAACAATATGCTCCTCAGCCACAGTACCACTCGCCCGGAGCTGAAAATGCTCCACAGGGGCCACCTATGCCCTATGGACAAGGAGGACAAGTTGATGACAGAGGACAGCCATGGCCAATGGGAAATCAGAACACCAACAGTATCCCTCAGAATCAACAATGAAGGTGCCCGACACCCCTGCTCCAGTGTCCCCAGTATGAATTCAATGATGGAAGAGAAGAGCCAGTGGTTACTCTTAATGTTAATGGACATGACCTACCATTTATAATAGACACTAGAGCTCACTGTTCCTGTTTAGGCAAACCTGGACAAGTTGTTTGGGCTTCCTTGAGAAAATCATCAGTAATAATAACAGGGACATCGGGACAGCCCAGGAATGTGTACTGGACAAAGACTTGTTTGATGAACCTCTGCACGACTCTGACATGGTGCTGTTCGTTGATGGTTCTGCTTATATAGATCAAAGCACAGGGAAGAAACATATACCATTTGCTGTAGTAGATGTGGAAGGTGATATTGAGGTTATACCGCCCCTACCAGAACATTTATCAGCGCAACAGGCAGATTTATTAGCTCTGAACACAGCTTGTGAATTGGGGGAAGGGAAGGCCCTTACTTTCTACTCAGACTCAGCATATGCTATTGGGTGTTGTTTGTCATGGAGTGGGGTTTGGAGAGCAAGAGGGTTTACTAACAGGTCTGGCTTATGGCTACATCTTTTGTCTGGCATACCCTGTTTACCATCAACCATGATCTCTACTGTTTGCCGATTGGCTCATGGAGTGAGCCATTCGTCAAGGGGGGACATGGTGGAGAAGATTTCGGCCCAATGATTTTGCCCGAATTTGAATCAGCATGTAAAACAGTTAATTTATCGTTGCGTGACATACTTATTATATAACATAGACAAGGGAACTCCACTGCAACCAGGGAAGTTCCCCACTCCAAAAGGATCTTATATCCGCCTTGCTATGGATTTCATAGACATGGTAGAGCAAAAAGAAAGAAAGAGATGCTGCCTGGTGATAATTGACAGGTTTAACAGGTGGGTGGAAGCATTTCCCACCACCAACTGCGATGCGCGAACAGTTGCAAAATTGCTAGTCAGGGAAATTATACTTTCGGAGTGCCTGAGATTTTGTCTGCAGACAATGGGACCCATCTCATAGGAGATGTGGTTGCCCAAATGGCCAAAATGATGTGTGTTGACCAGAAGTTTGTGTCCATCTATCACCCGCGGAGTAACGGGAGTTACTGAGAGGGCTAATCAGACCCTGAAAGGCTCCCTTGCCAAACTATGCCATTCCACAGGAATGACATGGGCAGAGGGATTGCCCCTTGTCCTCATGAAAATGAGCACCAGCCTTAACAAAGGTATTGGGTGTACACCTTATGAAATGTTAACAAGACGACCAATGAACACCCCAGGAGTGAGACCTATGACTGACCGACAGATAAACATAACTGAGGCACAGTGTGATCACATTGAGTACATGAAAGAACTAACTTCTATTGTCAGTTTTCTCCACTCTCACACTAGAAAGAAGCAGGACCAATCCTAGGTGAGGATCCAGATGCTCTGACCATCTGCGTAGGAGTCTGGGTGAAACTATGAGTCCATAAAAGAAAATGGAACCAGCCAAGATGGATGGGACCCTTCCAGGTGACCATGGCAACACCGATTGCAATCCAGGTAGCGGAGAGGTCCGGCTGGCATCATCTCTCCCACTGCAAGCATCTCCCAGAGTGGAAGCCATGGATGAGCGACTGGAGGGAGGGAGAGCAGGGCCCCGAGGACATCTGAAGGAGAAAGAATGTCCGAGCCAAAGGACAGAAGCAAAGGGCCCAGACCAAAAGGCCGGGAAGAAAGATGAAGAAGAAGGAGACATAATTTCACACTCACACTTAGGTTCTATAACCACTGAGCTGTTCGGGAGACAGGTTGAGCCTACGAGACGGCCGGAGTTTGAATGTGGGTTTATATACTTTATAAAGAGAGGTAATGAGAAACAACCTACTAGGAGAAGGGAGACCACAGGACTGTTCTGCCGTAATTACACAAGAATGTCACAAAACCTCCAGGGCGCCCTATTGTAGCGGGCATTGATGCAGTAACGGCCCCTCTATCGACCTTTGTTGACTTTTTTATTAGACCACTCGCAGAACAGCTCCCCTCATTTGTAAAGGACACCAGCAGTATCTCTATTATTAGATCTCTTGATCCTCTCCCTGAGAATACTTTGTTAGTTACTTTGATGTTGAGTTGTTATACACAAATATTCCACACAAGGGCGGTATTTAAGTTATGGAACATTTTCTTCTGTTACGTGACCCTAATGAACTACCCTCCAGCGCATGCATTATACCATTGGCTGAAATAGTACTCACACACAACTACTTCATGTTTCTAAATGATTTCTTTATTCAGACCAAGGGTACTGCTATGGGATCCCCCAAGGCTCCTAACTATGCTAATTTGTATGTGGGTTACATGGAGAAACAGTCTATTTTCAATCCTATCAAAAATGTTTTGTTGCCTAACATCATTATTTGGAAACGGTATATTGATGATATTTTTGTTCTATGGAGGGGTGATGCAAAACAGCTCCAGGCGTTCCATTCTTTTCTTAACTCCTGTTCTGAGCATCTGAGATTTACTATGCAATCTGATACACGTCAAATCAGTTTTCTTGATTTTCTGATCTTGTGTGAAAATAATGTTCTATACACTGATCTTTACAGGGAACCTACTGATCGTAACAGTTTGTTGAGGGCTAATAGTTGTCACCCACTTCCCTTGAAAAACAGTTTGCCCTACAGCCAATTCTGTTGAATCAAAAGAATTTGCAAAAAACAATCAGATTTCGACAGAAATATGGCTGAGACGCAAAGAAAATTCAAGGGGAGGGGGTACAAAAATTGTCAGATTGATGCTGCCATTGAGAAAATTCAAAACAAAACGAGACATGACCTTTTTCAAGGTCAGTCTGGTAAAAATAAGCATTCTAACTACCCGCTATTCAAAGTGCTCTGAACAAATGAAGTCAGTCAAGAACAAATTCTCACGTTCAATGACGGCCTAAGAACAGTGGGTTGTTCAAGGGCAGAACGACAGATTTGTACCTTGTCAGCTCAAGGATTCGAACCTGCAGCCTTTTGGTTACTAGTCCAACGCTCTAACCACTATGCTAACCTGCCACACCAAATTAAGGAATCGTTCACAAACATTGGCACATTCTTAAATCCGATGATAGTCTCAGTAATGTGTTTTCGGATCTTCCCTTGGTCGTATTCTCGTGGGGCAAAAATCAATTGGTAAACTCTGATTTACCACCCCAAGATATCCCTGCACAACGTCTACTGGATGGAAACTACACATGTAACGGCTGTGCTCAATGCAATGGCACTTATAAATGTAGATCCTTCAAACACCCCCAAACAGGGAAACAGATCCCAATCAAAGGTGTTATCACGTGCTCCACTAAGGCAGTTATTTATCTTATAACTTGTCCTTGTGGTAAAAATTATGTGGGTAAAACAAAGATTGAATTAAATGTACAAATCTCAGAGCATCGTAGCACATTTAGGTGCAAAAACTCGACTTACTCAGTTGCTGCCCACTTTTTGGAAGAAAACCACTCGATTTCGTCTCTACGTTATATTGGCATGGAACATGTTACCCTCCCTAGGAGAGGGGCTGACCTCAACAATTTATTGTTAAAACGAGAGGCTGCCTGGATCTTTCATTTAAAGACCCTTGCTCCCTTCGGTCTCAACGTAGACTTTGATCTGAAGCCATTCTTGTGATTGTGATTTTGCTATTGTAAATGTTTGTAGGCTTATGTAGACAAATTGTATCTGTGATCGTACGCTATCCATTTATGTTTTTTGTATGCTATTTTAATATATGAGAATTAACCAATGATATCAGGCCACACGTGGCCATGATTACAGACACCGGTGTGTGTCTTTTGACACTATTTAAATGAGTCATCTCGCAGTGCTTGTCATTATACCCTGATGAAGACAGCTTGTCTGTCGAAACGTTGGACATAAATATTTTTGCATCTGAGCTCCTAGAGTGTGCGGCTCTCCTTTATTTTTTTTAAGTGTTCTACTCCGCTAGCCAGCACCTCGTCTAAACAGGTGTGCGTTTCTTTCGCTTCTAAAAGAGATTCATAGACACAGAACCCTGCAGGGGAGTGAAAGAGATAAGAGACCTGTCAGACATACCACTATAAAGCAACTTGGGGAGGGGAAAATTACTGCTGAGCCCTTAGAAAACACTGGAACTATTGTCTCTCCTGCAAGTTTGTATAATTGTATATGCATGGGCTTGGTCTCATGAGTAGAAGGTGTTGACGTAGGCAGTTACATCACTAGGGGTTGACTGCAAGCATATTAAAGCAACTTGGAACCTTTCCTATTTTGCAGAACGTACTCGGAAACATGCGTGCTATGTTCCTGTTGTCAACTTCTGTCTGCAATTGCATTAATAAAGGTTTTTGATTGATTTACTTAAAGATATTTTCTGATTGCTGATTTCACCAATAAGCAAATATTTGACAAGGAACAAGGAACCTACCCCAACACTTGAAACAAAGTGTATTGCGTAAACATTGGAATCGGTTTTTCCATACTCCAAACATACGCTTGTGCGGATATGAGCTCTGTTGTATCTTTGCTGCTCACCTGTTGTGGGATTTATGTATGGCGTGAATAAAAAGTTACTCTGACCATATCCACTGTCACCAGGTAGTAGTCCACTGTGTTGTCCTCTCTGAAACTGAGCATACAATGAAGAGTTGAGAAAAATCCTTGAATCGTGAGTTGCACCTTTCCAACGGGCAACAATGTTTGAAAACTCAAAATTAAGAGTGCATACACCCTGAACATTGATGGAAAACCAGTTCTTATGGTTTCCTGTACTCCTCAGTCAGCATCAAGAGTTGATGGACACTTGATGGGAACATGACATCAATCTATACAGCCAATCACTCCTGGGAAGTGCCCATATTCATAGAATAGCACTTTATAGTTGGCTTGGTCAGTAGTATCAGGAAACTTGATGTAAAGACTCCTCAGCTCACAAATGGCCCTGCAGACTTTGAACTACTCTACACACAATTGCTTCTCTGGAACCACACAAATCACCAGTTTCACGATGAAAGATTCCAGATGCCAAAAACCTTAAAGTGATCAGAACTTGGAGAGAATTGGGTAAAGGCCTTCCTCTTTGAGACAGAGAGGAAAGTCTAGGCTCAAGCAAAGATATTATCTCCAATGCATTTTATTTGTACATACGAAGGCGGTCTCGAAAAGCTATCTCATCAAAGTAATTTAATGGATTACTCCTATCCACAAGTACTCATCTGGTTACTTGCATGCATTATTACTCTGTAGTGCATGTTGGTCTTCATTTAGATGTTCCAAATAGTACATGTTCCCTCACCAAAGGTACTAAGCAGAAGTTAAACCTGCCTCTTTGAAGGATTAATTTAAACTTCAATTTAGTCCTTAGAGTAGCTCTAATCCTCCATCTTGCAATTGGCTTAGTTTAATCCAGAACAGGCTAAATCTACGACTATTTTACGATACATCTGTGCAAGTCGCTTTGAGTTAAGACAGCTCAAACAGGCATTTTAGTCTGGGACTAAGTAGGCTTAAGCCTTGTCTGTGAAACCGGCCCATAGATGGTTTAATGAGAGATCACCTCATGTTGAGCCGGTGCTCAATGTTGGTTGCAATTGACCCAATGTTTTCAGTTTTC
Organism: Salvelinus namaycush; assembly: GCF_016432855.1. Classification (NCBI taxonomy): domain Eukaryota; kingdom Metazoa; phylum Chordata; class Actinopteri; order Salmoniformes; family Salmonidae; genus Salvelinus; species Salvelinus namaycush. The sequence continues at coordinate 11,373,027 of NC_052344.1, forward strand.
ACTTCCACAAAGAAAGTACAACAATATACAGTACATACTGTGGCAATATTGAAAACACGTATATAGTTTCCATAATGATGAGGCACCACAATAGGATTTAAACAGTTACAGTATATTTAAACACAGAATGTCACATCATACATTTTTTTGTGATTTATGTTATTAAGATAAGGGCCATCTGTGCAATAACAACAGTAAAGGATAAAAGGAACAAGTAGGCAGAGGTTTTCAGTGTAACACATACAGTACCAGTCAAAAGTGTGGACACACCTACTCATTCAAGGGTTTTTCTTTATTTTTACTATTTTCTACATTGTAGAATATTAGTGAAGATATCAAAACGATGAAATAACACATATGGAATCATGTAGTAACCAAAAAAGTGTTAAACAAATCAAATGTTTTATATTTGATTCTTCAATGTAGCCACCCTTTGCCTTGATGACAACGTTGCACTCTTGGCATTCTCTCAACCAGCTTCATGAGGTTGTCACCTGGAATGCCTTTCCAACAGTCTTGAAGGAGTTCCTACATATGCTGAGCACTTGTTGGCTACTTTTCCTTCACTTTGCGGTCCAACTCATACCAAACCATCTCAATTGGGTTGAGATCGGGTGATTGTGGAAGCCAAGTCATCTGATGCAGCACTCCTCCACTCTCCTTCTTGGTCAAATATCCCTTACACAGCCTGGAGGTGTGTTTTGGGTCATTGTCCTGTTGAAAAACAAATGATAGTCCCACTAAGTGCGAACCAGATGGGATGGCGTATCGCTGCAGAATGCTGTGGTAGCAATACTGGTTAAATGTGCCTTGAATTCTAAATAAATCACAGAGTGGCACCAGCAAAGCACCCCCACACCATCACACCACCTCCTCCATGCTTCACGGTGGGAACCACACATGCAGAGATCATCAGTTCACCTACTCTGCGTCTCACAAAGACACGGGATTGGAACCAAAAATGTCTAATTTGGACTCATCAGACCAAAGGATAGATTTCCACCGATCTAATGTCCACTGCTCGTGTTTCTTGGCCCAAGCAAGTCTCTTCTTATTATTGGTATCCTTTAGTAGTGATTTCTTTGCAGCAATTCAACCATGAAGGCCTGATTCATGCAGTCTCCTCTGAACAGTTGATGTTGAGATGTGTCGGTTACTTGAACTCTGAAGCATTTAATTATAAATATTATAGTTTAATGTAAACCTCAACTAGTATACAATTTTTATGATTTATGGACAAATTACAGCAACATATTTTGTGTTTTATTCATATGAAATTAGGTTTTCCTAAATATAAAAAAATATAAAAAATGACCTGAGAATTTAATCCGAAAGCATTTCAGTAAAGGGAATTTGGGGTAAAAAAATTACAAAATTCTGGCGAAAATGTCAAATGGATTTAAAATAAGACACTTTCCCAAAAACTAGACATCTTAGTCCTCTGAATGATAGTTGATTTTGCAGATGCAACATGGTTTTGTAACTCAATTTTCTACATACATTTTAAAACAGTTTTCATGTAAATGACCCATTTGAAGATGCCATATACAAATTGTGAATCCTATGCACCTAAAGTTATTGTGCAAAAGCAATAGTCAACATTAAGAGAAGTTCTGAAAGGAACTTTCAAGAATATTGTGATTCAAATGTCTTGACATCACAGCTCATCACAGTAGTTCATAGTTCAGTTCAAGGGTTCTGTCTAATAGTAGTCAGGAAAACACACAGCTCATAGTCAAGGAAGTCAACAGTCCGTTAGGAATGAATGCTACATTTAAATGAACACACGTAGGTAGGTACTGTAGCAAAGGAGGCTGCTGAGGGGAGAACACCTCATAATAATGTCTGGGACAGAAAACACATGGAAACCATGTTTTTGATACCATTCCACTTCTGCCATTACCATGAGCCCATCTCCCCAATTAAGGTGCTACCAACCTCCTGTGTACTGTAGGTAGGTGGCAGAGGAGGCTGGTGGGAGGAGCTATAGGAGGACAGGCTCATTGTAATGGCTGGAATGGAAGAAATGGAACAGAGTCAAACGTGGTTTCCATATGTTTAAAAAAAAATCTTATTTACAATGACAGCCTACTGGGGAACAGTGGGTTAACTGCCTTTTTCAGGGGCATAACGACAGATTTTGACCTTGTCAGCTCGGGGATTCAATCCAGCAACATTTCGGTGTCTGGCCCAAAGCTCTAACCACTAGGCTACCTGCCACCCCTGTTTGATGTGGTTGATACCGTTCCATTTATTCTATTCCAGCCATTACAATGAGCCGGTCCTCCTATAGCTCCTTCCACCAGCCTCCTCTGGTAGGTAGGTAGGTATAGTTGTAGTGACAACAAGTTATCCGGAAAATCTAGACATAGTTAGTTATAAAATGTATAATTTCAAAAAATAATTCACTTGCAGACGTCTTTGGTGGTGAGCTGGTAAATTGTTTTACAATGTGTACTGTAGTATAAAATATGATTGGTGGAGTGATCAAAATACATGATTAGTGTGTCTATAGCAACAGTTCTGGATCCCAAAGCTATTCAATCACATGACCATCATTTGTCCATCCCAAACCACCCTTCACAGTTCCTATAGCCTATAGACAGGCCCTGTGGGAGGGATCTTGAGCTGGACTGTCCTATCATCTTTTAAAACAAAGTCACAGTGTCCTCTCATTGGTGGATGGGACTGTCAGTCAGTCTCGTCCTGCGAGCCAACAAAGAAGCAGATCTGTCGTGGGGAGGGGCTGGGCATGAGGGGGCTGGTGCGGCGGTGGGAAGAGGGGGCGGTGGGGATGTTCCAGTATTGGCTTTGGAGGTCAAGAGCAGAGAGAGCAAACCCGGAGAGATGACCGTTTCTCTCCCTGTGTCCGTCACTGTCCAGGGGTAGGGGCAGGCTCATGCAATTCCTCAGGGAACCATCACTGCAAAAAGAAAAACACACAAGGCCATTAGACTTTATTCTTACTGTATGACAGGCATCCATCCATAATATAACCCAGTAGTAGTAACTCCATGTCTCTCACCTGGTTATGTCTGCTGTTGCTCCTCTCCAGGTCTGTCTGTACACGCTCCCAGCCACATCCCCAGCCACCCCAGCTAGCCAACGCATATCTGCAGGCACCTCTGGGATCCACTCCACAAACCTGGAGTACAGGAGAGGGACAAGAAGGGTCAATGTACTGTGATGTACCACCAAGTGGGGGGGCCAGTTCTCAACAATTCCTGTGGTCGATTGACTTGCCAACTAGGTGGAGTCCCTGTGCAGCACATTCAAATTGATTGTATTTAGTAGGAAACCTGTTTGTATTCCTAGTCTGTTTGCGTCCACAGTGTTATTTGGTTGCTGTGGTGGGCTAGTGACTACTTTAAAGACTACTTTGTTGTCAGTGGTTGCTGTCAGGGCTAGTTTGAAGGTATTGGCTGCTGTATGCTAAAGGCTAGTTATGCTAAAGGATAGTTATGCTAAAGGATAGTTATGCTAAAGGATAGTTATGCTAAAGGATAATTATGCTAAAGGCTAGTTCAGGGCTTTTTAGAAGCTGACTTGTTTGCATTAATGTTGTCATTGGTTGCTGTTTGAGCTACTGTGACTGCTTTGAGTTCATTGAGGGCTTGTTAGTTTGTGGTAGGTAGCACTAGTAGTGGTATAGGATGTAGACTTACCTCTTGCCCACTGAGTAGGCTGATACCACAGGTAGTGTGCAGGGCAGGAGCATGTAGGAGGCCACTCTGACCGGCAGCATCTCGGACACCTGAGCATACAGACCCGGCTTCTGCTGGCACGCCTCACAGAACACTACAGTCATAGAGACCCAATATGTCACACTTCGCTGACACGGGCACAGCCTCAGATGACTTTCAGATACACACAACAACCACACGTCACTGACAAGAGTGCAGCGACAACACAATGTTAATGTCAGTGTTATAACTAGATAACAACAGTTTCTAACAGCTTTGAGCAGAAAAGCTCCTATCTACCTTTTTTGATTTGGGTAGGCAGGTTGTCAACAATCTGCTCGTCCAGCCACCAGTGCCGCTTCCTCAGGAGGCGGAGCCGGCGGAGCATCCAGTCCTTAGTGGTTTCCGTGGCGGTGGGCTTGCAGCAGCAGGTGTGTATGGCTTCTGATAGGTTGGGGCCGGCAGTCGGACACTCCAGCTTCAGCAGATCTGACATCATAAACAATACATTCATCATCTTTGTAACACAGCATCAAAATATTACCCCATAAATAAGTGCTGGTTTACTCCATACTTCATGTTGAACACTGTACATCATTGATGCTCACTGCATGTACTGTATATCACAGTAGCTTATGATCTTAGCACAGCCCACTATTACTGTCAAAGGCAAGTAATACTCACGGTTCTCCTCAAGAAAGCGAAGGGCGTCCTTGTAGCCACTCTGGCATATCTCTGCCATGACCTGTCAAAGAAAACACATAGATCATACCGATTGAGGTAGGGGATCATATGCAAGAGGTCAATTGAATAAATATAAGACATACTCATAATCAAATCACAGGATCATTGGGACTCAGATATACCCACCCACACACGATACAGAGCATGATCTCACATTATGTAATTAGTTATAACTATCACTACCATTGACTGATTAGCAATCATGTTATCGCTGACAGTTAACAACCGTATTAAACAAGTACAGCTGTTTATAACCACATAAAACAGAGGGGAATGACTAATATCAGCCAGAACTCTCCTGTGCAACAGGCTCCTGTATTTTTGAATGGACAACAATCCAGGAAGTGTTTGACTAGGGGTTAAAGGTCAACGTGGCAGAGTTCTTTCTGTTCTCTGGCTACTCCTTATTCTGTGTTCCTACAAGAACAAAGCAACAGGGAGAGAGGTATCTGGACAGCTAGCTTCACAGTGGCACTACATATGTGTGAATTTAGTCAGGGTAGGTTAAACACTATTACACGTGAGGGAAAAGGTAGGGTGGAGTCTTCTATGTGTGTGTCCGTGCATGCCATGTGTAAACACTATGTCAAAGGTGGCAGAGTCAAGTGAAACACACACTTCCTTTTCTAAGTAGGGCCTCTGCACATGACTCTGTCGGTGGGATTGGGTTTAATCCCAAAATTCCAGTTACAACATTCCAGGTACACATGAAGGGAAAAGACGGTGGCAGATCTTGGATTGCAGCAACAATAATAACAGAGCGAAAACTGAACCAAGAGACACAGACCAACCTCAAAGAGGGCAAAGTTCACCTGACGCTAAAAGTTGACTCCCATGTTATTATCCAGACACTGAAGAAGAATGTGCAATACAGGAAATGTAATTCAACAAGGACAGAAGCCAATAATGTCCTGCCAGTATTGATCACTGTGGAGTTAGGGAGGAACAGGGGAGGGCAAAGTTCAGATAGGAAGTATGGGGGGTAAGGGTAGGAGTCCAAAGAGGAGACAGGGTAAGGGGTGAAATGGGGGAGTTGGGGTTATATAATCAGGGAATAGGATAGTGGAAGTTCAGGGGCCCAGTCTCTCATACCAGACTACTACGCTCTCCTACAGAAATTTATAGAATGTTTAGACTATTTCAAGGGTACCTAAATAAGGATTTTATAACACATAACCCATACATAAAGCTTCTATTTACAAGTAGTCATAAACAACCCATCTGATGAATGGGACTAAGGGGCATCCTGATCCTCTATCCTACCTTTGGGAACAGGGCCTACATAAGGACTTCATAACACATTCCCAGGGCCATGCATAACGCATTGGTAAGCAGTCATAGCGGTCGACCTACCTTGGGTTCTGGGGGGAACAGGGCATTGCTGAGGCGGTACATATTGTCCAGGTTAATCTGGATGGAGGTGTTGGTGAAGCGCAGCTCGTGGAAGTTGAAGGAGGTGTCCCGTGGACAGATGTCGCTCTCGCCGGAGAACGGAGAGATGCTGATGGTGTTCTTCAGCTCTGACTGAGGAAGGTTGTCACTGATTCCCCCATCCACGTAACGCTCCAGAGAGAAGAGGGGGAGACAGGGAGGAGAGAGAGAGAAAGTGAGAATAATTGGGTGTTTTTGGACCCATGCACAACTATAAACAAGCCGTATCGGTTTGACTATTTCCAAGACCACAGCCTTTCCACAGAACAAGACCCCTGTAGTCCGGACGTCTCAGGGCTGACAGAGATGACTGTTCTAAATCTCTATTTATATATTATAAATATTTGTTGTTGACTTCCTCTGCCTATCTTCTGCTAAAAAATATGTAATTTATGACCCAACTCGGTTATCACTGAAATCTAATATGACACGAAACAACATTTTCAAGGAAACATTCCCCTCTTGAGGGCATATTAGGCATGTCAGATTTCCCCTTAGCCAGCTTCTCCACACTGCCAACTCATGACCAAACAATCTGACATTACTATTTGGAGAATTAATCAATTTTTACACCAGTCTCATGTAATTATCCGATGCAGCTCCATTTCAAGTTCAGATGCTACCCTCTAACATTTCAAAATGAATTCCTAGTTTTCCAGTGTAAAACGCTGAGAACATCTGAGGGGAAAAAAGGATAGCAGTGCCAGTTCCTAAGCATGATCAAGACTCAACTTGGCAGTGAGTTTAGCAAAGAGAGTTCAGGGCTGAGGGCAAAGAATGCACTATATTTCCTTGTTCAGAGTGTCAAAGCCAACCGTTACGAGTCCAGTGATGAAATCTAGTTTAAATGAAACTTCATCACTTTCACAAGAAACTTAAATAAACAGTATGCACATTATTCTGAAAAAGTACATGCTCCGTCAAAAGCAGAAAGTTCAACTACATGCCCTCAGATATGCTGTTTATAAGTCATTTATGACTGTTCTATATATTTGTCATAATAGACCTAGTGCATACATCTATATATATATAGATGGTGCATACATCTATATAGAGACATGGTGTCACACCCTGATCTGTTTCACCTGTCTTTGTGCTTGTCTACACCCCCCCAGGTGTCGCCCATCTATCCCATTATCCCCTGTGTACTTACACCTGTGTTCTCTGTTTGTCTGTTGCCAGTTTGTTTTGTTCGTAGAACCTACCAGCGTTTTTCCCCTCGCTCCTGTCTTGTCTTAGTCGTGTCTTCCTTTTCTAGTTTTTTCCCGGCTTTGCCCCTTCTGCCTGTCCTGAGCTTGCCTGCCGTCCTGTACCTTTGTCCCACTACTCTGGTTTACCGACTTCTGCCTGCCCTGACCCTAAGCCTGCCTGCCGTCCTGTACCTTTGCCCCACAACTCTGGATTACCGAGCTCTGCCTGACCTGACCCTGCCTGCCATCCTGTACCTTTGCCCCTGTTCTTGTAATAAACATTGTTACTTCGACACAGTCTGCATCTGGGTCTTACCTTAAAACATGATAAATGGAGCATACATCTATATAGAGAGATGGGACATAAATATAAATCCAGAGATGGGGCAGAACGCTCCTTCCTGAGTGGTATGACGGCTGCGTGGTCCCATGGTGTTTCTACTTGCGTACTATGTTCGTGTCATATGTCAGTTGTGCGGACGTGAGGACGGAGTCAAGCGCAGGACACAGAACTGAGTAAAAATAACGTACTTTACTCTGAAAAATAAATCTGCCAAAATAATCCACGCAGGGATAACAAACCCTAACACAAACGACTAACACATACCAGGAATAATCACGCACAAAACATCATGGGAACCAGAGGGTTAAATAGGGAAATAATAATAACTTAATGGGAACCAGGTGTGTACATTCAAGACATAACAAATGGAAAAAAGAAACATGGATCGGTGGCAGCTAGAAAGCCGGTGACGACGACCGCCGAACGCTGCCCGAACAAGGAGAGGCACCAACTTCGGCGGAAGTCGTGACAGTTTGTACAGATGAACGTGGTACCTTCAGGCGTTTTGAAATTGCTCCCAAGGATGAACCAGACTTGTGGAGGTCTACAATATTTTTTCTGAGGTCTTGGCTGATTTCTTTTGATTTTCCCATGATGTCAAGGAAAGAAGCACTGAGTTTGAAGGTAGGCCTTGAAATATATCCACAGGTACACCTCCAATTGACTCAAATTATGTCAATAAGCCTACCAGAAGCTTCTAAAGCCATGACATAATTTTCTGTTTTTTCTGGCACAGTCAACTTAGTGTATGTGAACTTCTGACCCACTGGAATTGTGATACAGTGAATTAAAAGTGAAATAATCTGTCTGTAAACAATTGTTGGAAAAATTACTTGTGTCATGCACAAAGTACAGTTGTGGCCAAAAGTTTTGAGAATGACACAAATATTAATTTTCACAAAGTCTGCTGCCTCAATTTGTATGATGGCAATTTGCATATACTCCAGAATGTTATGAAGAGTGATCAGATGAATTGCAATTAATTGCAAAGTCCCTCTTTGCCATGCAAATTAACTGAATCCCCAAAAAACATTTCCACTGCATTTCAGCCCTGCCACAAAAAAAGGACCAGCTGACATCATGTCAGTGATTCTCTCGTTAACACAGGCGGGAGTGTTATATATATCCCTGCACAACGTCTACTGGATGGAAACTACAAATGTAACGGCTGTGCTCAATGCAATGGCACTTATAAATGTAGATCCTTCAAACACCCCCAAACAGGGAAACAGATCCCAATCAAAGGTGTTATCACGTGCTCCACTAAGGCAGTTATTTATCTTATAACTTGTCCTTGTGGTAAAAATGATGTGGGTAAAACAAAGCGTGAATTAAATGTACAAATCTCAGAGCATCGTAGCACATTTAGGTGCAAAAACTCGACTTACTCAGTTGCTGCCCACTTTTTGGAAGAAAACCACTCGATTTCGTCTCTACGTTATATTGGCATGGAACATGTTACACATTGTATCCATATCAATAACTGTAATTAGGAGAGGGGCTGACCTCAACAATTTATTGTTAAAACGAGAGGCTGCCTGGATCTTTCATTTAAAGACCCTTGCTCCCTTCGGTCTCAACGTAGACTTTGATCTGAAGCCATTCTTGTGATTGTGATTTTGCTATTGTAAATGTTTGTAGGCTTATGTAGACAAATTGTATCTGTGATCGTACGCTATCCATTTATGTTTTTTGTATGCTATTTTAATATATGAGAATTAACCAATGATATCAGGCCACACGTGGCCATGATTACAGACACCGGTGTGTGTCTTTTGACACTATTTAAATGAGTCATCTCGCAGTGCTTGTCATTATACCCTGATGAAGACAGCTTGTCTGTCGAAACGTTGGACATAAATATTTTTGCATCTGAGCTCCTAGAGTGTGCGGCTCTCCTTTATTTTTTTTAAGTGTTCTACTCCGCTAGCCAGCACCTCGTCTAAACAGGTGTGCGTTTCTTTCGCTTCTAAAAGAGATTCATAGACACAGAACCCTGCAGGGGAGTGAAAGAGATAAGAGACCTGTCAGACATACCACTATAAAGCAACTTGGGGAGGGGAAAATTACTGCTGAGCCCTTAGAAAACACTGGAACTATTGTCTCTCCTGCAAGTTTGTATAATTGTATATGCATGGGCTTGGTCTCATGAGTAGAAGGTGTTGACGTAGGCAGTTACATCACTAGGGGTTGACTGCAAGCATATTAAAGCAACTTGGAACCTTTCCTATTTTGCAGAACTTACTCGGAAACATGCGTGCTATGTTCCTGTTGTCAACTTCTGTCTGCAATTGCATTAAAGGTTTTTGATTGATTTACTTAAAGATATTTTCTGATTGCTGATTTCACCAATAAGCAAATATTTGACAAGGAACAAGGAACCTACCCCAACACTTGAAACAAAGTGTATTGCGTAAACATTGGAATCGGTTTTTCCATACTCCAAACATACGCTCGTGCGGATATGAGCTCTGTTGTATCTTTGCTGCTCACCTGTTGTGGGATTTATGTATGGCGTGAATAAAAAGTTACTCTGACCATATCCACTGTCACCAGGTAGTAGTCCACTGTGTTGTCCTCTCTGAAACTGAGCATACAATGAAGAGTTGAGAAAAATCCTTGAATCGTGAGTTGCACCTTTCCAACGGGCAACAATGTTTGAAAACTCAAAATTAAGAGTGCATACACCCTGAACATTGATGGAAAACCAGTTCTTATGGTTTCCTGTACTCCTCAGTCAGCATCAAGAGTTGATGGACACTTGATGGGAACATGACATCAATCTATACAGCCAATCACTCCTGGGAAGTGCCCATATTCATAGAATAGCACTTTATAGTTGGCTTGGTCAGTAGTATCAGGAAACTTGATGTAAAGACTCCTCAGCTCACAAATGGCCCTGCAGACTTTGAACTACTCTACACACAATTGCTTCTCTGGAACCACACAAATCACCAGTTTCACGATGAAAGATTCCAGATGCCAAAAACCTTAAAGTGATCAGAACTTGGAGAGAATTGGGTAAAGGCCTTCCTCTTTGAGACAGAGAGGAAAGTCTAGGCTCAAGCAAAGATATTATCTCCAATGCATTTTATTTGTACATACGAAGGCGGTCTCGAAAAGCTATCTCATCAAAGTAATTTAATGGATTACTCCTATCCAAATGTTGTGCTGCAGAATGAGGACCCAAAAGCGACGTAATAGTAACAGAGTCTTTATTCCAGAATAAAACAAATAATGATTCTCCTGGATACTATCCTCTCGTCAACAGAGAGGAACGACTGGAGACGCGACCACAGACTGCAGGTCGCTTCAGGAAGGCACTGGCCGTAGCTGACATTGACACCTGCTCACACGCAGCATCTGAAGAAGGCAAAGAACACGACAGGGCGGAACAAGGACACAGGAACAGCAAACGTCAAACAAGAATCCGACAAGGACAGAAGCGGAAAACAGAGGGAGAAATAGGGACTCTAATCAGAGGGCAAAATAGGGGACAGGTGTGAAAGAGTAAATGAGGTCGTTAGGAGAATGAGAAACAGCTGGGAGCAGGAACGGAACGATAGAGAGAGAGAAAGAGGGAAAGAACCTAATAAGACCAGCAGAGGGAAGCACAGGGACAAGACATGATGAAAGACAAAACATGACAGTACCCCCCCACTCACCGAGCGCCTCCTGGCGCACTCGAGGAGGAACCCTGGCGGCAACGAAGGAAATCATTAATCAACGAACGGTCCAGCACGTCCCGAGATGGAACCCAACTCCTCTCCTCAGGACCGTAACCCTCCCAATCCACTAAGTACTGGTGACCACGTCCCCGAGAACGCATGTCCATGATCTTCCGTACCCTGTAAATAGGAGCGCCCTCGACAAGGACGGGGGGGGGGGAGGGAAGACGAATGGGGGCGCGAAGAAAAGGCTTGACACAAGAGACATGGAAGACAGGGTGGACGCGACGAAGATGTCGCGGAAGAAGCAGTCGCACAGCGACAGGATTGACGACCTGAGAGACACGGAACGGACCAATGAACCGCGGAGTCAACTTGCGAGAAGCTGTCGTAAGGGGAAGGTTACGAGTGGAAAGCCACACTCTCTGACCGCGACAATACCTAGGACTCTTAATCCTACGTTTATTGGCGGCTCTCACAGTCTGCGCCCTGTAACGGCAAAGTGCAGACCTGACCCTCCTCCAGGTGCGCTCACAACGTTGGACAAAAGCCTGAGCGGAGGGAACGCTGGACTCGGCGAGCTGGGACGAGAACAGAGGAGGCTGGTACCCAAGACTACTCTGAAACGGAGATAGCCCGGTAGCAGACGAAGGAAGCGAGTTGTGAGCGTACTCAGCCCAGGGGAGCTGTTCTGCCCAAGACGCAGGGTTTCGAAACGAAAGGCTGCGTAATATGCGACCAATCGACTGATTGGCCCTTTCTGCTTGACCGTTAGACTGGGGATGAAACCCGGAAGAGAGACTGACGGAAGCACCAATCAAACGACAGAACTCCCTCCAAAACTGTGACGTGAATTGCGGACCTCTGTCTGAAACGGCGTCTAACGGGAGGCCATGAATTCTGAACACATTCTCAATGATGATTTGTGCCGTCTCCTTAGCGGAAGGAAGCTTAGCGAGGGGAATGAAATGTGCCGCCTTAGAGAACCTATCGATAACCGTAAGAATCACAGTCTTCCCCGCAGACGAAGGCAGACCGGTAATAAAGTCTAAGGCGATGTGAGACCATGGTCGAGAAGGAATGGGAAGCGGTCTGAGACGACCGGCAGGAGGAGAGTTACCTGACTTAGTCTGCGCGCAGTCCGAGCAAGCAGCCACGAAACGGCGCGTGTCCCGCTCCTGAGTAGGCCACCAAAACCGCTGGCGAATAGAAGCAAGCGTACCCCGAACGCCGGGGTGGCCAGCTAACTTGGCAGAGTGAGCCCACTGAAGAACAGCCAGACGAGTAGAGACAGGAACGAACAGAAGGTTACTAGGACAAGCGCGCGGCGACGCAGTGTGAGTGAGTGCTTGCTTTACCTGTCTCTCAATTCCCCAGACAGTCAACCCGACAACACGCCCCTCAGGGAGAATCCCCTCGGGGTCGGTAGAAGCCACAGAAGAACTAAAGAGACGGGATAAGGCATCAGGCTTGGTGTTCTTATTTCCCGGACGATAGGAAATCACGAACTCGAAACGAGCGAAAAACAACGCCCAACGAGCCTGACGTGCATTAAGTCGTTTGGCAGAACGGATGTACTCAAGGTTCTTATGGTCAGTCCAAACGACAAAAGGAACGGTCGCCCCCTCCAACCACTGTCGCCATTCGCCTATGGCTAAGCGGATGGCGAGCAGTTCGCGGTTACCCACATCATAGTTGCGTTCCGATGGCGACAGGCGATGAGAAAAGTAAGCGCAAGGATGGACCTTATCATCAGACTGGGAGCGCTGAGACAGAATGGCTCCCACGCCCACCTCTGAAGCGTCAACCTCGACAATGAATTGTTTAGTGACGTCAGGAGTAACAAGGATAGGGGCGGATGTAAAACGCTTCTTGAGGAGATCAAAAGCTCCCTGGGCGGAACCGGACCACTTAAAGCAAGTCTTGACAGAAGTCAGAGCTGTGAGAGGGGCAGCCACTTGACCGAAATTACGAATGAAACGCCGATAGAAATTAGCGAAACCGAGAAAGCGCTGCAACTCGACACGTGACTTAGGAACGGGCCAATCGCTGACAGCCTGGACCTTAGCGGGATCCATCTGAATGCCTTCAGCGGAAATAACAGAACCGAGAAATGTGACAGAGGAGACATGAAAGGCGCACTTCTCAGCCTTCACGTAGAGACAATTCTCTAAAAGGCGCTGGAGTACACGTCGAACGTGCTGAACATGAATCTCGAGTGACGGTGAAAAAAATCAGGATATCGTCAAGGTAAACGAAAACAAAAATGTTCAGCATGTCTCTCAGTACATCATTAACTAATGCCTGAAAGACAGCTGGAGCATTAGCGAGACCGAACGGCAGAACCCGGTATTCAAAATGCCCTAACGGAGTGTTAAACGCCGTTTTCCACTCGTCCCCCTCTCTGATGCGTACGAGATGGTAAGCGTTACGAAGGTCCAACTTAGTAAAGAACCTGGCTCCCTGCAAAATCTCGAAGGCTGACGACATAAGGGGAAGCGGATAACGATTCTTAACCGTTATGTCATTCAGCCCTCGATAATCCACGCAGGGGCGCAGAGTACCGTCCTTCTTCTTAACAAAGAAAAATCCCGCTCCGGCGGGAGAGGAAGAAGGCACCACGGTACCGGCGTTGAGAGAAACAGACAGATAATCCTCGAGAGCCTTACGTTCGGGAGCCGACAGAGAGTATAGTCTACCCCGAGGGGGAGTGGTCCCCGGAAGGAGATCAATACAACAATCATACGACCGGTGAGGAGGAAGGGAGCTGGCTCTGGACCGACTGAAGACCGTGCGCAGATCATGATATTCCTCCGGCACTCCTGTCAAATCACCAGGTTCCTCCTGAGTAGAGGGGACAGAAGACACAGGAGGGATAGCAGACATTAAACACTTCACATGACAAGAAACGTTCCAGGATAGGATAGAATTACTAGACCAATCAATAGAAGGATTATGACATACTAGCCAGGGATGACCCAAAACAACAGGTGTAAAAGGTGAACGAAAAATCAAAAGGAAATGGTCTCACTGTGGTTACCAGATACTGTGAGGGTTAAAGGTAGTGTCTCACATCTGATACTGGGGAGAAGACTACCATCTAAGGCGAACATGGGCGTGGGCTTCCCTAACTGTCTGAGAGGAATGTCATGTTTCCGAGCCCATGCTTCGTCCATAAAACAACCCTCAGCCCCAGAGTCTATCAAGGCACTGCAGGAAGCAGCTGAACCGGTCCAGCGTAGATGGACCGACAAGGTAGTACAGGATCTTGATGGAGAGACAGGAGTAGTAGCGCTCACCAGTAGCCCTCCGCTTACTGATGAGCTCTGGCTTTTACTGGACATGACATGACAAAATGTCCCGCAGAACCGCAATAGAGGCAAAGGCGGTTGGTGATTCTCCGTTCCCTCTCCTTAGTCGAGATGCGAATACCTCCCAGCTGCATGGGCTCAGTCTCTGAGTCGGTGGGAGGAGATGGTTGAGATGCGGAGAGGGGAAACACCGTTAACGCGAGCTCTCTTCCACGAGCTCGGTGACGAAGATCTACCCGTCGTTCTATGCGGATGGCGAGTGCAATCAAAGAGTCCACGCTGGAGGGAACCTCCCGGGAGAGAATCTCATCCTTAACCTCAGCGTGGAGTCCCTCCAGAAAACGAGCGAGCAACGCCGGCTCGTTCCAGTCACTGGATGCAGCAAGAGTGCGAAACTCTATAGAGTAATCCGTTATGGATCGATCACCTTGACATAGGGAAGCCAGGGCCCTGGAAGCCTCTTTCCCAAAAACTGAACGATCAAAAACCCGTATCATCTCCTCTTTAAAGTTCTGATAAACGTTAGAACACTCAGCCCTTGCCTCCCAGATAGCTGTGCCCCACTCCCGAGCCCGACCAGTAAGGAGTGATATGACGTAAGCGATCCGAGCTCTCTCTCTTGAGTATGTGTTGGGCTGGAGAGAGAACACAATATCACACTGGGTGAGAAAGGAGCGACACTCAGTGGGCTGCCCAGAGTAACATGGTGGGTTATTAACCCTAGGTTCCGGAGACTCGGAAGACCAGGAAGTAGCTGGTGGCACGAGACGAAGACTCTGAAACTGTCCTGAGAGATCGGAGACCTGAGCGGACAGGGTCTCAACGGCATGACGAGCAGCAGACAATTCCTGCTCGTGTCTGCCGAGCATTGCTCCCTGGATCTCGACGGCAGTGTTGCGAGAATCCGTAGTCGCTGGGTCCATTCTTGGTCGGATTCTTCTGTTGTGCTGCAGAATGAGGACCCAAAAGCGACGTAATAGTAACAGAGTCTTTATTCCAGAATAAAACAAATAATGATTCTCCTGGATACTATCCTCTCGTCAACAGAGAGGAACGACTGGAGACGCGACCACAGACTGCAGGTCGCTTCAGGAAGGCACTGGCCGTAGCTGACATTGACACCTGCTCACACGCAGCATCTGAAGAAGGCAAAGAACACGACAGGGCGGAACAAGGACACAGGAACAGCAAACGTCAAACAAGAATCCGACAAGGACAGAAGCGGAAAACAGAGGGAGAAATAGGGACTCTAATCAGAGGGCAAAATAGGGGACAGGTGTGAAAGAGTAAATGAGGTCGTTAGGAGAATGAGAAACAGCTGGGAGCAGGAACGGAACGATAGAGAGAGAGAAAGAGGGAAAGAACCTAATAAGAACAGCAGAGGGAAGCACAGGGACAAGACATGATGAAAGACAAAACATGACACCAAAAGTACTCATCTGGTTACTTGCATGCATTATTACTCTGTAGTGCATGTTGGTCTTCATTTAGATGTTCCAAATAGTACATGTTCCCTCACCAAAGGTACTAAGCAGAAGTTAAACCTGCCTCTTTGAAGGATTAATTTAAACTTCAATTTAGTCCTTAGAGTAGCTCTAATCCTCCATCTTGCAATTGGCTTAGTTTAATCCAGAACAGGCTAAATCTACGACTATTTTACGATACATCTGTGCAAGTCGCTTTGAGTTAAGACAGCTCAAACAGGCATTTTAGTCTGGGACTAAGTAGGCTTAAGCCTTGTCTGTGAAACCGGCCCATAAGATGGTTTAATGAGAGATCACCTCATGTTGAGCCGGTGCTCAATGTTGGTTGCAATTGACCCAATGTTTTCAGTTTTCACTTCCACAAAGAAAGTACAACAATATACAGTACATACTGTGGCAATATTGAAAACACGTATATAGTTTCCATAATGATGAGGCACCACAATAGGATTTAAACAGTTACAGTATATTTAAACACAGAATGTCACATCATACATTTTTTTGTGATTTATGTTATTAAGATAAGGGCCATCTGTGCAATAACAACAGTAAAGGATAAAAGGAACAAGTAGGCAGAGGTTTTCAGTGTAACACATACAGTACCAGTCAAAAGTGTGGACACACCTACTCATTCAAGGGTTTTTCTTTATTTTTACTATTTTCTACATTGTAGAATATTAGTGAAGATATCAAAACTATGAAATAACACATATGGAATCATGTAGTAACCAAAAAAGTGTTAAACAAATCAAATATTTTATATTTGATTCTTCAATGTAGCCACCCTTTGCCTTGATGACAGCATTGCACACTCTTGGCATTCTCTCAACCAGCTTCATGAGGTTGTCACCTGGAATGCCTTTCCAACAGTCTTGAAGGAGTTCCTACATATGCTGAGCACTTGTTGGCTGCTTTTCCTTCACTTTGCGGTCCAACTCATACCAAACCATCTCAATTGGGTTGAGGTCGGGTGATTGTGGAAGCCAAGTCATCTGATGCAGCACTCCTCCACTCTCCTTCTTGGTCAAATATCCCTTACACAGCCTGGAGGTGTGTTTTGGGTCATTGTCCTGTTGAAAAACAAATGATAGTCCCACTAAGTGCGAACCAGATGGGATGGCGTATCGCTGCAGAATGCTGTGGTAGCAATACTGGTTAAATGTGCCTTGAATTCTAAATAAATCACAGAGTGGCACCAGCAAAGCACCCCCACACCATCACACCACCTCCTCCATGCTTCACGGTGGGAACCACACATGCAGAGATCATCAGTTCACCTACTCTGCGTCTCACAAAGACACGGGATTGGAACCAAAAATGTCTAATTTGGACTCATCAGACCAAAGGATAGATTTCCACCGATCTAATGTCCATTGCTCGTGTTTCTTGGCCCAAGCAAGTCTCTTCTTATTATTGGTATCCTTTAGTAGTGATTTCTTTGCAGCAATTCAACCATGAAGGCCTGATTCATGCAGTCTCCTCTGAACAGTTGATGTTGAGATGTGTCGGTTACTTGAACTCTGAAGCATTTAATTATAAATATTATAGTTTAATGTAAACCTCAACTAGTATACAATTTTTATGATTTATGGACAAATTACAGCAACATATTTTGTGTTTTATTCATATGAAATTAGGTTTTCCTAAATATAAAAAAATATAAAAAATGACCTAAGAATTTAATCCGAAAGCATTTCAGTAAAGAGAATTTGGGGTAAAAAAATTACAAAATTCTGGCGAAAATGTCAAATGGATAAGACACTTTCCCAAAAACTAGACATCTTAGTCCTCTGAATGATAGTTGATTTTGCAGATGCAACATGGTTTTGTAACTCAATTTTCTACATACATTTTAAAACAGTTTTCATGTAAATGACCCATTTGAAGATGCCATATAAAAATTGTGAATCCTATGCAACTAAAGTTATTGTGCAAAAGCAATAGTCAACATTGAGAGAAGTTCTGAAAGGAACTTTCAAGAATATTGTGATTCAAATGTCTTGACATCACAGCTCATCACAGTAGTTCATAGTTCAGTTCAAGGGTTCTGTCTAATAGTAGTCAGGAAAACACACAGCTCATAGTCAAGGAAGTCAACAGTCCGTTAGGAATGAATGCTACATTTAAATGAACACACGTAGGTAGGTACTGTAGCAAAGGAGGCTGCTGAGGGGAGAACACCTCATAATAATGTCTGGAACAGAAAACACATGGAAACCATGTTTTTGATACCATTCCACTTCTGCCATTACCATGAGCCCATCTCCCCAATTAAGGTGCTACCAACCTCCTGTGTACTGTAGGTAGGTGGCAGAGGAGGCTGGTGGGAGGAGCTATAGGAGGACAGGCTCATTGTTATGGCTGGAATGGAAGAAATGGAACAGAGTCAAACGTGGTTTCCATATGTTTAAAAAAAAATCTTATTTACAATGACAGCCTACTGGGGAACAGTGGGTTAACTGCCTTTTTCAGGGGCATAACGACAGATTTTGACCTTGTCAGCTCGGGGATTCAATCCAGCAACATTTCGGTGTCTGGCCCAAAGCTCTAACCACTAAGCTACCTGCCACCCCTGTTTGATGTGGTTGATACCGTTCCATTTATTCTATTCCAGCCATTACAATGAGCCGGTCCTCCTATAGCTCCTTCCACCAGCCTCCTCTGGTAGGTAGGTAGGTAGGTATAGTTGTAGTGACAACAAGTTATCTGGAAAATCTAGACATAGTTAGTTATAAAATGTATAATTTCAAAAAATAATTCACTTGCAGACGTCTTTGGTGGTGAGCTGGTAAATTGTTTTACAATGTGTACTGTAGTATAAAATATGATTGGTGGAGTGATCAAAATACATGATTAGTGTGTCTTTAGCAACAGTTCTGGATCACAAAGCTATTCAATCACATGACCATCATTTGTCCATCCCAAACCACCCTTCACAGTTCCTATAGCCTATAGACAGGCCCTGTGGGAGGGATCTTGAGCTGGACTGTCCTATCATCTTTTAAAACAAAGTCACAGTGTCCTCTCATTGGTGGATGGGACTGTCAGTCAGTCTCGTCCTGCGAGCCAACAAAGAAGCAGATCTGTCGTGGGGAGGGGCTGGGCATGAGGGGGCTGGTGCGGCGGTGGGAAGAGGGGGCGGTGGGGATGTTCCAGTATTGGCTTTGGAGGTCAAGAGCAGAGAGAGCGAACCCGGAGAGATGACAGTCTCTCTCCCTGTGTCCGTCACTGTCCAGGGGTAGGGGCAGGCTCATGCAATTCCTCAGGGAACCATCACTGCAAAAAGAAAAACACACAAGGCCATTAGACTTTATTCATACTGTATGACAGGCATCCATCCATAATATAACCCAGTAGTAGTAACTCCATGTCTCTCACCTGGTTATGTCTGCTGTTGCTCCTCTCCAGGTCTGTCTGTACACGCTCCCAGCCACATCCCCAGCCACCCCAGCTAGCCAACGCATATCTGCAGGCACCTCTGGGATCCACTCCACAAACCTGGAGTACAGGAGAGGGACAAGAAGGGTCAATGTACTGTGATGTACCACCAAGTGGGGGGGCCAGTTCTCAACAATTCCTGTGGTCGATTGACTTGCCAACTAGGTGGAGTCCCTGTGCAGCACATTCAAATTGATTGTATTTAGTAGGAAACCTGTTTGTATTCCTAGTCTGTTTGCGTTCACAGTGTTATTTGGTTGCTGTGGTGGGCTAGTGACTACTTTAAAGACTACTTTGTTGTCAGTGGTTGCTGTCAGGGCTAGTTTGAAGGTATTGGCTGCTGTATGCTAAAGGCTAGTTATGCTAAAGGATAGTTATGCTAAAGGATAGTTATGCTAAAGGATAGTTATGCTAAAGGATAATTATGCTAAAGGCTAGTTCAGGGCTTTTTAGAAGCTGACTTGTTTGCATTAATGTTGTCATTGGCTGCTGTTTGAGCTACTGTGACTGCTTTGAGTTCATTGAGGACTTGTTGGTTTGTGGTAGGTAGCACTAGTAGTGGTATAGGATGTAGACTTACCTCTTGCCCACTGAGTAGGCTGATACCACAGGTAGTGTGCAGGGCAGGAGCATGTAGGAGGCCACTCTGACCGGCAGCATCTCGGACACCTGAGCATACAGACCCGGCTTCTGCTGGCACGCCTCACAGAACACTACAGTCATAGAGACCCAATATGTCACACTTCGCTGACACGGGCACAGCCTCAGATGACTTTCAGATACACACAACAACCACACGTCACTGACAAGAGTGCAGCGACAACACAATGTTAATGTCAGTGTTATAACTAGATAACAACAGTTTCTAACAGCTTTGAGCAGAAAAGCTCCTATCTACCTTTTTTGATTTGGGTAGGCAGGTTGTCAACAATCTGCTCGTCCAGCCACCAGTGCCGCTTCCTCAGGAGGCGGAGCCGGCGGAGCATCCAGTCCTTAGTGGTTTCCGTGGCGGTGGGCTTGCAGCAGCAGGTGTGTATGGCTTCTGATAGGTTGGGGCCGGCAGTCGGACACTCCAGCTTCAGCAGATCTGACATCATAAACAATACATTCATCATCTTTGTAACACAGCATCAAAATATTACCCCATAAATAAGTGCTGGTTTACTCCATACTTCATGTTGAACACTGTACATCATTGATGCTCACTGCATGTACTGTATATCACAGTAGCTTATGATCTTAGCACAGCCCACTATTACTGTCAAAGGCAAGTAATACTCACGGTTCTCCTCAAGAAAGCGAAGGGCGTCCTTGTAGCCACTCTGGCATATCTCTGCCATGACCTGTCAAAGAAAACACATAGATCATACCGATTGAGGTAGGGGATCATATGCAAGAGGTCAATTGAATAAATATAAGACATACTCATAATCAAATCACAGGATCATTGGGACTCAGATATACCCACCCACACACGATACAGAGCATGATCTCACATTATGTAATTAGTTATAACTATCACTACCATTGACTGATTAGCAATCATGTTATCGCTGACAGTTAACAACCGTATTAAACAAGTACAGCTGTTTATAACCACATAAAACAGAGGGGAATGACTAATATCAGCCAGAACTCTCCTGTGCAACAGGCTCCTGTATTTTTGAATGGACAACAATCCAGGAAGTGTTTGACTAGGGGTTAAAGGTCAACGTGGCAGAGTTCTTTCTGTTCTCTGGCTACTCCTTATTCTGTGTTCCTACAAGAACAAAGCAACAGGGAGAGAGGTATCTGGACAGCTAGCTTCACAGTGGCACTACATATGTGTGAATTTAGTCAGGGTAGGTTAAACACTATTACACGTGAGGGAAAAGGTAGGGTGGAGTCTTCTATGTGTGTGTCCGTGCATGCCATGTGTAAACACTATGTCAAAGGTGGCAGAGTCAAGTGAAACACACACTTCCTTTTCTAAGTAGGGCCTCTGCACATGACTCTGTCGGTGGGATTGGGTTTAATCCCAAAATTCCAGTTACAACATTCCAGGTACACATGAAGGGAAAAGACGGTGGCAGATCTTGGATTGCAGCAACAATAATAACAGAGCAAAAACTGAACCAAGAGACACAGACCAACCTCAAAGAGGGCAAAGTTCACCTGACGCTAAAAGTTGACTCCCATGTTATTATCCAGACACTGAAGAAGAATGTGCAATACAGGAAATGTAATTCAACAAGGACAGAAGCCAATAATGTCCTGCCAGTATTGATCACTGTGGAGTTAGGGAGGAACAGGGGAGGGCAAAGTTCAGATAGGAAGTATGGGGGGTAAGGGTAGGAGTCCAAAGAGGAGACAGGGTAAGGGGTGAAATGGGGGAGTTGGGGTTATATAATCAGGGAATAGGATAGTGGAAGTTCAGGGGCCCAGTCTCTCATACCAGACTACTACGCTCTCCTACAGAAATTTATAGAATGTTTAGACTATTTCAAGGGTACCTAAATAAGGATTTTATAACACATAACCCATACATAAAGCTTCTATTTACAAGTAGTCATAAACAACCCATCTGATGAATGGGACTAAGGGGCATCCTGATCCTCTATCCTACCTTTGGGAACAGGGCCTACATAAGGACTTCATAACACATTCCCAGGGCCATGCATAACGCATTGGTAAGCAGTCATAGCGGTCGACCTACCTTGGGTTCTGGGGGGAACAGGGCATTGCTGAGGCGGTACATATTGTCCAGGTTAATCTGGATGGAGGTGTTGGTGAAGCGCAGCTCGTGGAAGTTGAAGGAGGTGTCCCGTGGACAGATGTCGCTCTCGCCGGAGAACGGAGAGATGCTGATGGTGTTCTTCAGCTCTGACTGAGGAAGGTTGTCACTGATTCCCCCATCCACGTAACGCTCCAGAGAGAAGAGGGGGAGACAGGGAGGAGAGAGAGAGAAAGTGAGAATAATTGGGTGTTTTTGGACCCATGCACAACTATAAACAAGCCGTATCGGTTTGACTATTTCCAAGACCACAGCCTTTCCACAGAACAAGACCCCAGGCATACTGTAGTCCGGACGTCTCAGGGCTGACAGAGATGACTGTTCTAAATCTCTATTTATATATTATAAATATTTGTTGTTGACTTCCTCTGCCTATCTTCTGCTAAAAAATATGTAATTTATGACCCAACTCGGTTATCACTGAAATCTAATATGACACGAAACAACATTTTCAAGGAAACATTCCCCTCTTGAGGGCATATTAGGCATGTCAGATTTCCCCTTAGCCAGCTTCTCCACACTGCCAACTCATGACCAAACAATCTGACATTACTATTTGGAGAATTAATCAATTTTTACACCAGTCTCATGTAATTATCCGATGCAGCTCCATTTCAAGTTCAGATGCTACCCTCTAACATTTCAAAATGAATTCCTAGTTTTCCAGTGTAAAACGCTGAGAACATCTGAGGGGAAAAAAGGATAGCAGTGCCAGTTCCTAAGCATGATCAAGACTCAACTTGGCAGTGAGTTTAGCAAAGAGAGTTCAGGGCTGAGGGCAAAGAATGCACTATATTTCCTTGTTCAGAGTGTCAAAGCCAACCGTTACGAGTCCAGTGATGAAATCTAGTTTAAATGAAACTTCATCACTTTCACAAGAAACTTAAATAAACAGTATGCACATTATTCTGAAAAAGTACATGCTCCGTCAAAAGCAGAAAGTTCAACTACATGCCCTCAGATATGCTGTTTATAAGTCATTTATGACTGTTCTATATATTTGTCATAATAGACCTAGTGCATACATCTATATATATATAGATGGTGCATACATCTATATAGAGACATGGTGTCACACCCTGATCTGTTTCACCTGTCTTTGTGCTTGTCTACACCCCCCCAGGTGTCGCCCATCTATCCCATTATCCCCTGTGTACTTACACCTGTGTTCTCTGTTTGTCTGTTGCCAGTTTGTTTTGTTCGTAGAACCTACCAGCGTTTTTCCCCTCGCTCCTGTCTTGTCTTAGTCGTGTCTTCCTTTTCTAGTTTTTTCCCGGCTTTGCCCCTTCTGCCTGTCCTGAGCTTGCCTGCCGTCCTGTACCTTTGTCCCACTACTCTGGTTTACCGACTTCTGCCTGCCCTGACCCTAAGCCTGCCTGCCGTCCTGTACCTTTGCCCCACAACTCTGGATTACCGAGCTCTGCCTGACCTGACCCTGCCTGCCATCCTGTACCTTTGCCCCTGTTCTTGTAATAAACATTGTTACTTCGACACAGTCTGCATCTGGGTCTTACCTTAAAACATGATAAATGGAGCATACATCTATATAGAGAGATGGGACATAAATATAAATCCAGAGATGGGGCAGAACGCTCCTTCCTGAGTGGTATGACGGCTGCGTGGTCCCATGGTGTTTCTACTTGCGTACTATGTTCGTGTCATATGTCAGTTGTGCGGACGTGAGGACGGAGTCAAGCGCAGGACACAGAACTGAGTAAAAATAACGTACTTTACTCTGAAAAATAAATCTGCCAAAATAATCCACGCAGGGATAACAAACCCTAACACAAACGACTAACACATACCAGGAATAATCACGCACAAAACATCATGGGAACCAGAGGGTTAAATAGGGAAATAATAATAACTTAATGGGAACCAGGTGTGTACATTCAAGACATAACAAATGGAAAAAAGAAACATGGATCGGTGGCAGCTAGAAAGCCGGTGACGACGACCGCCGAACGCTGCCCGAACAAGGAGAGGCACCAACTTCGGCGGAAGTCGTGACAGTTTGTACAGATGAACGTGGTACCTTCAGGCGTTTTGAAATTGCTCCCAAGGATGAACCAGACTTGTGGAGGTCTACAATATTTTTTCTGAGGTCTTGGCTGATTTCTTTTGATTTTCCCATGATGTCAAGGAAAGAAGCACTGAGTTTGAAGGTAGGCCTTGAAATATATCCACAGGTACACCTCCAATTGACTCAAATTATGTCAATAAGCCTACCAGAAGCTTCTAAAGCCATGACATAATTTTCTGTTTTTTCTGGCACAGTCAACTTAGTGTATGTGAACTTCTGACCCACTGGAATTGTGATACAGTGAATTAAAAGTGAAATAATCTGTCTGTAAACAATTGTTGGAAAAATTACTTGTGTCATGCACAAAGTACAGTTGTGGCCAAAAGTTTTGAGAATGACACAAATATTAATTTTCACAAAGTCTGCTGCCTCAATTTGTATGATGGCAATTTGCATATACTCCAGAATGTTATGAAGAGTGATCAGATGAATTGCAATTAATTGCAAAGTCCCTCTTTGCCATGCAAATTAACTGAATCCCAAAAAAACATTTCCACTGCATTTCAGCCCTGCCACAAAAAAAGGACCAGCTGACATCATGTCAGTGATTCTCTCGTTAACACAGGCGGGAGTGTTATATATATCCCTGCACAACGTCTACTGGATGGAAACTACAAATGTAACGGCTGTGCTCAATGCAATGGCACTTATAAATGTAGATCCTTCAAACACCCCCAAACAGGGAAACAGATCCCAATCAAAGGTGTTATCACGTGCTCCACTAAGGCAGTTATTTATCTTATAACTTGTCCTTGTGGTAAAAATGATGTGGGTAAAACAAAGCGTGAATTAAATGTACAAATCTCAGAGCATCGTAGCACATTTAGGTGCAAAAACTCGACTTACTCAGTTGCTGCCCACTTTTTGGAAGAAAACCACTCGATTTCGTCTCTACGTTATATTGGCATGGAACATGTTACACATTGTGTCCATATCAATAACTGTAATTAGGAGAGGGGCTGACCTCAACAATTTATTGTTAAAACGAGAGGCTGCCTGGATCTTTCATTTAAAGACCCTTGCTCCCTTCGGTCTCAACGTAGACTTTGATCTGAAGCCATTCTTGTGATTGTGATTTTGCTATTGTAAATGTTTGTAGGCTTATGTAGACAAATTGTATCTGTGATCGTACGCTATCCATTTATGTTTTTTGTATGCTATTTTAATATATGAGAATTAACCAATGATATCAGGCCACACGTGGCCATGATTACAGACACCGGTGTGTGTCTTTTGACACTATTTAAATGAGTCATCTCGCAGTGCTTGTCATTATACCCTGATGAAGACAGCTTGTCTGTCGAAACGTTGGACATAAATATTTTTGCATCTGAGCTCCTAGAGTGTGCGGCTCTCCTTTATTTTTTTTAAGTGTTCTACTCCGCTAGCCAGCACCTCGTCTAAACAGGTGTGCGTTTCTTTCGCTTCTAAAAGAGATTCATAGACACAGAACCCTGCAGGGGAGTGAAAGAGATAAGAGACCTGTCAGACATACCACTATAAAGCAACTTGGGGAGGGGAAAATTACTGCTGAGCCCTTAGAAAACACTGGAACTATTGTCTCTCCTGCAAGTTTGTATAATTGTATATGCATGGGCTTGGTCTCATGAGTAGAAGGTGTTGACGTAGGCAGTTACATCACTAGGGGTTGACTGCAAGCATATTAAAGCAACTTGGAACCTTTCCTATTTTGCAGAACTTACTCGGAAACATGCGTGCTATGTTCCTGTTGTCAACTTCTGTCTGCAATTGCATTAATAAAGGTTTTTGATTGATTTACTTAAAGATATTTTCTGATTGCTGATTTCACCAATAAGCAAATATTTGACAAGGAACAAGGAACCTACCCCAACACTTGAAACAAAGTGTATTGCGTAAACATTGGAATCGGTTTTTCCATACTCCAAACATACGCTCGTGCGGATATGAGCTCTGTTGTATCTTTGCTGCTCACCTGTTGTGGGATTTATGTATGGCGTGAATAAAAAGTTACTCTGACCATATCCACTGTCACCAGGTAGTAGTCCACTGTGTTGTCCTCTCTGAAACTGAGCATACAATGAAGAGTTGAGAAAAATCCTTGAATCGTGAGTTGCACCTTTCCAACGGGCAACAATGTTTGAAAACTCAAAATTAAGAGTGCATACACCCTGAACATTGATGGAAAACCAGTTCTTATGGTTTCCTGTACTCCTCAGTCAGCATCAAGAGTTGATGGACACTTGATGGGAACATGACATCAATCTATACAGCCAATCACTCCTGGGAAGTGCCCATATTCATAGAATAGCACTTTATAGTTGGCTTGGTCAGTAGTATCAGGAAACTTGATGTAAAGACTCCTCAGCTCACAAATGGCCCTGCAGACTTTGAACTACTCTACACACAATTGCTTCTCTGGAACCACACAAATCACCAGTTTCACGATGAAAGATTCCAGATGCCAAAAACCTTAAAGTGATCAGAACTTGGAGAGAATTGGGTAAAGGCCTTCCTCTTTGAGACAGAGAGGAAAGTCTAGGCTCAAGCAAAGATATTATCTCCAATGCATTTTATTTGTACATACGAAGGCGGTCTCGAAAAGCTATCTCATCAAAGTAATTTAATGGATTACTCCTATCCAAATGTTGTGCTGCAGAATGAGGACCCAAAAGCGACGCTAATTCAGTAACAGAGTCCTCTTATTCCAGAATAACCCTCCCCATAATGATTCTACCTGGATACTCTCCTCTCGTACAACAGAGAGGTAACGGACTGGAGACCGCGAACCACGAGACTGCAGGTCGCCTTCAGGAAGGCACTGGCCGTTAGCTGGACATTGACACCTGCTCACCAGCAGCATATGAAGAAGGCAAAGAACACGGACAGGGCGGAACAAGGACACAGGAGGAACAGCAAACGTCAAACAAGAATCCGACAAGGACAGAAGCGGAAAACAGAGGGAGAAATAGGGACTCTAATCAGAGGGCAAAATAGGGGACAGGTGTGAAAGAGTAAATGAGGTCGTTAGGAGAATGAGAAACAGCTGGGAGCAGGAACGGAACGATAGAGAGAGAGAAAGAGGGAAAGAACCTAATAAGACCAGCAGAGGGAAGCACAGGGACAAGACATGATGAAAGACAAAACATGACAGTACCCCCCCACTCACCGAGCGCCTCCTGGCGCACTCGAGGAGGAACCCTGGCGGCAACGAAGGAAATCATTAATCAACGAACGGTCCAGCACGTCCCGAGATGGAACCCAACTCCTCTCCTCAGGACCGTAACCCTCCCAATCCACTAAGTACTGGTGACCACGTCCCCGAGAACGCATGTCCATGATCTTCCGTACCCTGTAAATAGGAGCGCCCTCGACAAGGACGGGGGGGGGGGAGGGAAGACGAATGGGGGCGCGAAGAAAAGGCTTGACACAAGAGACATGGAAGACAGGGTGGACGCGACGAAGATGTCGCGGAAGAAGCAGTCGCACAGCGACAGGATTGACGACCTGAGAGACACGGAACGGACCAATGAACCGCGGAGTCAACTTGCGAGAAGCTGTCGTAAGGGGAAGGTTACGAGTGGAAAGCCACACTCTCTGACCGCGACAATACCTAGGACTCTTAATCCTACGTTTATTGGCGGCTCTCACAGTCTGCGCCCTGTAACGGCAAAGTGCAGACCTGACCCTCCTCCAGGTGCGCTCACAACGTTGGACAAAAGCCTGAGCGGAGGGAACGCTGGACTCGGCGAGCTGGGACGAGAACAGAGGAGGCTGGTACCCAAGACTACTCTGAAACGGAGATAGCCCGGTAGCAGACGAAGGAAGCGAGTTGTGAGCGTACTCAGCCCAGGGGAGCTGTTCTGCCCAAGACGCAGGGTTTCGAAACGAAAGGCTGCGTAATATGCGACCAATCGACTGATTGGCCCTTTCTGCTTGACCGTTAGACTGGGGATGAAACCCGGAAGAGAGACTGACGGAAGCACCAATCAAACGACAGAACTCCCTCCAAAACTGTGACGTGAATTGCGGACCTCTGTCTGAAACGGCGTCTAACGGGAGGCCATGAATTCTGAACACATTCTCAATGATGATTTGTGCCGTCTCCTTAGCGGAAGGAAGCTTAGCGAGGGGAATGAAATGTGCCGCCTTAGAGAACCTATCGATAACCGTAAGAATCACAGTCTTCCCCGCAGACGAAGGCAGACCGGTAATAAAGTCTAAGGCGATGTGAGACCATGGTCGAGAAGGAATGGGAAGCGGTCTGAGACGACCGGCAGGAGGAGAGTTACCTGACTTAGTCTGCGCGCAGTCCGAGCAAGCAGCCACGAAACGGCGCGTGTCCCGCTCCTGAGTAGGCCACCAAAACCGCTGGCGAATAGAAGCAAGCGTACCCCGAACGCCGGGGTGGCCAGCTAACTTGGCAGAGTGAGCCCACTGAAGAACAGCCAGACGAGTAGAGACAGGAACGAACAGAAGGTTACTAGGACAAGCGCGCGGCGACGCAGTGTGAGTGAGTGCTTGCTTTACCTGTCTCTCAATTCCCCAGACAGTCAACCCGACAACACGCCCCTCAGGGAGAATCCCCTCGGGGTCGGTAGAAGCCACAGAAGAACTAAAGAGACGGGATAAGGCATCAGGCTTGGTGTTCTTATTTCCCGGACGATAGGAAATCACGAACTCGAAACGAGCGAAAAACAACGCCCAACGAGCCTGACGTGCATTAAGTCGTTTGGCAGAACGGATGTACTCAAGGTTCTTATGGTCAGTCCAAACGACAAAAGGAACGGTCGCCCCCTCCAACCACTGTCGCCATTCGCCTATGGCTAAGCGGATGGCGAGCAGTTCGCGGTTACCCACATCATAGTTGCGTTCCGATGGCGACAGGCGATGAGAAAAGTAAGCGCAAGGATGGACCTTATCATCAGACTGGGAGCGCTGAGACAGAATGGCTCCCACGCCCACCTCTGAAGCGTCAACCTCGACAATGAATTGTTTAGTGACGTCAGGAGTAACAAGGATAGGGGCGGATGTAAAACGCTTCTTGAGGAGATCAAAAGCTCCCTGGGCGGAACCGGACCACTTAAAGCAAGTCTTGACAGAAGTCAGAGCTGTGAGAGGGGCAGCCACTTGACCGAAATTACGAATGAAACGCCGATAGAAATTAGCGAAACCGAGAAAGCGCTGCAACTCGACACGTGACTTAGGAACGGGCCAATCGCTGACAGCCTGGACCTTAGCGGGATCCATCTGAATGCCTTCAGCGGAAATAACAGAACCGAGAAATGTGACAGAGGAGACATGAAAGGCGCACTTCTCAGCCTTCACGTAGAGACAATTCTCTAAAAGGCGCTGGAGTACACGTCGAACGTGCTGAACATGAATCTCGAGTGACGGTGAAAAAATCAGGATATCGTCAAGGTAAACGAAAACAAAAATGTTCAGCATGTCTCTCAGTACATCATTAACTAATGCCTGAAAGACAGCTGGAGCATTAGCGAGACCGAACGGCAGAACCCGGTATTCAAAATGCCCTAACGGAGTGTTAAACGCCGTTTTCCACTCGTCCCCCTCTCTGATGCGTACGAGATGGTAAGCGTTACGAAGGTCCAACTTAGTAAAGAACCTGGCTCCCTGCAAAATCTCGAAGGCTGACGACATAAGGGGAAGCGGATAACGATTCTTAACCGTTATGTCATTCAGCCCTCGATAATCCACGCAGGGGCGCAGAGTACCGTCCTTCTTCTTAACAAAGAAAAATCCCGCTCCGGCGGGAGAGGAAGAAGGCACCACGGTACCGGCGTTGAGAGAAACAGACAGATAATCCTCGAGAGCCTTACGTTCGGGAGCCGACAGAGAGTATAGTCTACCCCGAGGGGGAGTGGTCCCCGGAAGGAGATCAATACAACAATCATACGACCGGTGAGGAGGAAGGGAGCTGGCTCTGGACCGACTGAAGACCGTGCGCAGATCATGATATTCCTCCGGCACTCCTGTCAAATCACCAGGTTCCTCCTGAGTAGAGGGGACAGAAGACACAGGAGGGATAGCAGACATTAAACACTTCACATGACAAGAAACGTTCCAGGATAGGATAGAATTACTAGACCAATCAATAGAAGGATTATGACATACTAGCCAGGGATGACCCAAAACAACAGGTGTAAAAGGTGAACGAAAAATCAAAAAGGAAATGGTCTCACTGTGGTTACCAGATACTGTGAGGGTTAAAGGTAGTGTCTCACATCTGATACTGGGGAGAAGACTACCATCTAAGGCGAACATGGGCGTGGGCTTCCCTAACTGTCTGAGAGGAATGTCATGTTTCCGAGCCCATGCTTCGTCCATAAAACAACCCTCAGCCCCAGAGTCTATCAAGGCACTGCAGGAAGCAGCTGAACCGGTCCAGCGTAGATGGACCGACAAGGTAGTACAGGATCTTGATGGAGAGACAGGAGTAGTAGCGCTCACCAGTAGCCCTCCGCTTACTGATGAGCTCTGGCTTTTACTGGACATGACATGACAAAATGTCCCGCAGAACCGCAATAGAGGCAAAGGCGGTTGGTGATTCTCCGTTCCCTCTCCTTAGTCGAGATGCGAATACCTCCCAGCTGCATGGGCTCAGTCTCTGAGCCGGTGGGAGGAGATGGTTGAGATGCGGAGAGGGGAAACACCGTTAACGCGAGCTCTCTTCCACGAGCTCGGTGACGAAGATCTACCCGTCGTTCTATGCGGATGGCGAGTGCAATCAAAGAGTCCACGCTGGAGGGAACCTCCCGGGAGAGAATCTCATCCTTAACCTCAGCGTGGAGTCCCTCCAGAAAACGAGCGAGCAACGCCGGCTCGTTCCAGTCACTGGATGCAGCAAGAGTGCGAAACTCTATAGAGTAATCCGTTATGGATCGATCACCTTGACATAGGGAAGCCAGGGCCCTGGAAGCCTCTTTCCCAAAAACTGAACGATCAAAAACCCGTATCATCTCCTCTTTAAAGTTCTGATAAACGTTAGAACACTCAGCCCTTGCCTCCCAGATAGCTGTGCCCCACTCCCGAGCCCGACCAGTAAGGAGTGATATGACGTAAGCGATCCGAGCTCTCTCTCTTGAGTATGTGTTGGGCTGGAGAGAGAACACAATATCACACTGGGTGAGAAAGGAGCGACACTCAGTGGGCTGCCCAGAGTAACATGGTGGGTTATTAACCCTAGGTTCCGGAGACTCGGAAGACCAGGAAGTAGCTGGTGGCACGAGACGAAGACTCTGAAACTGTCCTGAGAGATCGGAGACCTGAGCGGACAGGGTCTCAACGGCATGACGAGCAGCAGACAATTCCTGCTCGTGTCTGCCGAGCATTGCTCCCTGGATCTCGACGGCAGTGTTGCGAGAATCCGTAGTCGCTGGGTCCATTCTTGGTCGGATTCTTCTGTTGACGCAGCATCTGAAGAAGGCAAAGAACACGACAGGGCGGAACAAGGACACAGGAACAGCAAACGTCAAACAAGAATCCGACAAGGACAGAAGCGGAAAACAGAGGGAGAAATAGGGACTCTAATCAGAGGGCAAAATAGGGGACAGGTGTGAAAGAGTAAATGAGGTCGTTAGGAGAATGAGAAACAGCTGGGAGCAGGAACGGAACGATAGAGAGAGAGAAAGAGGGAAAGAACCTAATAAGACCAGCAGAGGGAAGCACAGGGACAAGACATGATGAAAGACAAAACATGACACCTACTCATCTGGTTACTTGCATGCATTATTACTCTGTAGTGCATGTTGGTCTTCATTTAGATGTTCCAAATAGTACATGTTCCCTCACCAAAGGTACTAAGCAGAAGTTAAACCTGCCTCTTTGAAGGATTAATTTAAACTTCAATTTAGTCCTTAGAGTAGCTCTAATCCTCCATCTTGCAATTGGCTTAGTTTAATCCAGAACAGGCTAAATCTACGACTATTTTACGATACATCTGTGCAAGTCGCTTTGAGTTAAGACAGCTCAAACAGGCATTTTAGTCTGGGACTAAGTAGGCTTAAGCCTTGTCTGTGAAACCGGCCCATAGATGGTTTAATGAGAGATCACCTCATGTTGAGCCGGTGCTCAATGTTGGTTGCAATTGACCCAATGTTTTCAGTTGTTCACTTCCACAAAGAAAGTACAACAATATACAGTACATACTGTGGCAATATTGAAAACACGTATATAGTTTCCATAATGATGAGGCACCACAATAGGATTTAAAACAGTTACAGTATATTTAAACACAGAATGTCACATCATACATTTTTTTGTGATTTATGTTATTAAGATAAGGGCCATCTGTGCAATAACAACAGTAAAGGATAAAAGGAACAAGTAGGCAGAGGTTTTCAGTGTAAACACATACAGTACCAGTCAAAAGTGTGGACACACCTACTCATTCAAGGGTTTTTCTTTATTTTTACTATTTTCTACATTGTAGAATATTAGTGAAGATATCAAACTATGAAATAACACATATGGAATCATGTAGTAACCAAAAAAGTGTTAAACAAATCAAATATTTTATATTTGATTCTTTCAATGTAGCCACCCTTTGCCTTGATGACAGCATTGCACACTCTTGGCATTCTCTCAACCAGCTTCATGAGGTTGTCACCTGGAATGCCTTTCCAACAGTCTTGAAGGAGTTCCTACATATGCTGAGCACTTGTTGGCTGCTTTTCCTTCACTTTGCGGTCCAACTCATACCAAAACCATCTCAATTGGGTTGAGGTCGGGTGATTGTGGAAGCCAAGTCATCTGATGCAGCACTCCTCCACTCTCCTTCTTGGTCAAATATCCCTTACACAGCCTGGAGGTGTGTTTTGGGTCATTGTCCTGTTGAAAAACAAATGATAGTCCCACTAAGTGCGAACCAGATGGGATGGCGTATCGCTGCAGAATGCTGTGGTAGCAATACTGGTTAAATGTGCCTTGAATTCTAAATAAATCACAGAGTGGCACCAGCAAAGCACCCCCACACCATCACACCACCTCCTCCATGCTTCACGGTGGGAACCACACATGCAGAGATCATCAGTTCACCTACTCTGCGTCTCACAAAGACACGGGATTGGAACCAAAAATGTCTAATTTGGACTCATCAGACCAAAGGATAGATTTCCACCGATCTAATGTCCATTGCTCGTGTTTCTTGGCCCAAGCAAGTCTCTTCTTATTATTGGTATCCTTTAGTAGTGATTTCTTTGCAGCAATTCAACCATGAAGGCCTGATTCATGCAGTCTCCTCTGAACAGTTGATGTTGAGATGTGTCGGTTACTTGAACTCTGAAGCATTTAATTATAAATATTATAGTTTAATGTAAACCTCAACTAGTATACAATTTTTATGATTTATGGACAAATTACAGCAACATATTTTGTGTTTTATTCATATGAAATTAGGTTTTCCTAAATATAAAAAAATATAAAAAATGACCTAAGAATTTAATCCGAAAGCATTTCAGTAAAGAGAATTTGGGGTAAAAAAATTACAAAATTCTGGCGAAAATGTCAAATGGATAAGACACTTTCCCAAAAACTAGACATCTTAGTCCTCTGAATGATAGTTGATTTTGCAGATGCAACATGGTTTTGTAACTCAATTTTCTACATACATTTTAAAACAGTTTTCATGTAAATGACCCATTTGAAGATGCCATATAAAAATTGTGAATCCTATGCAACTAAAGTTATTGTGCAAAAGCAATAGTCAACATTGAGAGAAGTTCTGAAAGGAACTTTCAAGAATATTGTGATTCAAATGTCTTGACATCACAGCTCATCACAGTAGTTCATAGTTCAGTTCAAGGGTTCTGTCTAATAGTAGTCAGGAAAACACACAGCTCATAGTCAAGGAAGTCAACAGTCCGTTAGGAATGAATGCTACATTTAAATGAACACACGTAGGTAGGTACTGTAGCAAAGGAGGCTGCTGAGGGGAGAACACCTCATAATAATGTCTGGAACAGAAAACACATGGAAACCATGTTTTTGATACCATTCCACTTCTGCCATTACCATGAGCCCATCTCCCCAATTAAGGTGCTACCAACCTCCTGTGTACTGTAGGTAGGTGGCAGAGGAGGCTGGTGGGAGGAGCTATAGGAGGACAGGCTCATTGTTATGGCTGGAATGGAAGAAATGGAACAGAGTCAAACGTGGTTTCCATATGTTTAAAAAAAAATCTTATTTACAATGACAGCCTACTGGGGAACAGTGGGTTAACTGCCTTTTTCAGGGGCATAACGACAGATTTTGACCTTGTCAGCTCGGGGATTCAATCCAGCAACATTTCGGTGTCTGGCCCAAAGCTCTAACCACTAAGCTACCTGCCACCCCTGTTTGATGTGGTTGATACCGTTCCATTTATTCTATTCCAGCCATTACAATGAGCCGGTCCCTCCTATAGCTCCTTCCACCAGCCTCCTCTGGTAGGTAGGTAGGTAGGTATAGTTGTAGTGACAACAAGTTATCTGGAAAATCTAGACATAGTTAGTTATAAAATGTATAATTTCAAAAAATAATTCACTTGCAGACGTCTTTGGTGGTGAGCTGGTAAATTGTTTTACAATGTGTACTGTAGTATAAAATATGATTGGTGGAGTGATCAAAATACATGATTAGTGTGTCTTTAGCAACAGTTCTGGATCACAAAGCTATTCAATCACATGACCATCATTGTCCATCCCAAACCACCCTTCACAGTTCCTATAGCCTATAGACAGGCCCTGTGGGAGGGATCTTGAGCTGGACTGTCCTATCATCTTTTAAAACAAAGTCACAGTGTCCTCTCATTGGTGGATGGGACTGTCAGTCAGTCTCGTCCTGCGAGCCAACAAAGAAGCAGATCTGTCGTGGGGAGGGGCTGGGCATGAGGGGGCTGGTGCGGCGGTGGGAAGGGGGGGGGGGTGGGGATGTTCCAGTATTGGCTTTGGAGGTCAAGAGCAGAGAGAGCGAACCCGGAGAGATGACAGTCTCTCTCCCTGTGTCCGTCACTGTCCAGGGGTAGGGCAGGCTCATGCAATTCCTCAGGGAACCATCACTGCAAAAAGAAAAACACACAAGGCCATTAGACTTTATTCATACTGTATGACAGGCATCCATCCATAATATAACCCAGTAGTAGTAACTCCATGTCTCTCACCTGGTTATGTCTGCTGTTGCTCCTCTCCAGGTCTGTCTGTACACGCTCCCAGCCACATCCCCAGCCACCCCAGCTAGCCAACGCATATCTGCAGGCACCTCTGGGATCCACTCCACAAACCTGGAGTACAGGAGAGGGACAAGAAGGGTCAATGTACTGTGATGTACCACCAAGTGGGGGGGCCAGTTCTCAACAATTCCTGTGGTCGATTGACTTGCCAACTAGGTGGAGTCCCTGTGCAGCACATTCAAATTGATTGTATTTAGTAGGAAACCTGTTTGTATTCCTAGTCTGTTTGCGTTCACAGTGTTATTTGGTTGCTGTGGTGGGCTAGTGACTACTTTAAAGACTACTTTGTTGTCAGTGGTTGCTGTCAGGCTAGTTTGAAGGTATTGGCTGCTGTATGCTAAAGGCTAGTTATGCTAAAGGATAGTTATGCTAAAGGATAGTTATGCTAAAGGATAGTTATGCTAAAGGATAATTATGCTAAAGGCTAGTTCAGGGCTTTTTAGAAGCTGACTTGTTTGCATTAATGTTGTCATTGGCTGCTGTTTGAGCTACTGTGACTGCTTTGAGTTCATTGAGGACTTGTTGGTTTGTGGTAGGTAGCACTAGTAGTGGTATAGGATGTAGACTTACCTCTTGCCCACTGAGTAGGCTGATACCACAGGTAGTGTGCAGGGCAGGAGCATGTAGGAGGCCACTCTGACCGGCAGCATCTCGGACACCTGAGCATACAGACCCGGCTTCTGCTGGCACGCCTCACAGAACACTACAGTCATAGAGACCCAATATGTCACACTTCGCTGACACGGGCACAGCCTCAGATGACTTTCAGATACACACAACAACCACACGTCACTGACAAGAGTGCAGCGACAAACACAATGTTAATGTCAGTGTTATAACTAGATAACAACAGTTTCTAACAGCTTTGAGCAGAAAAGCTCCTATCTACCTTTTTGATTTGGGTAGGCAGGTTGTCAACAATCTGCTCGTCCAGCCACCAGTGCCGCTTCCTCAGGAGGCGGAGCCGGCGGAGCATCCAGTCCTTAGTGGTTTCCGTGGCGGTGGGCTTGCAGCAGCAGGTGTGTATGGCTTCTGATAGGTTGGGGCCGGCAGTCGGACACTCCAGCTTCAGCAGATCTGACATCATAAACAATACATTCATCATCTTTGTAACACAGCATCAAAATATTACCCCATAAATAAGTGCTGGTTTACTCCATACTTCATGTTGAACACTGTACATCATTGATGCTCACTGCATGTACTGTATATCACAGTAGCTTATGATCTTAGCACAGCCCACTATTACTGTCAAAGGCAAGTAATACTCACGGTTCTCCTCAAGAAAGCGAAGGGCGTCCTTGTAGCCACTCTGGCATATCTCTGCCATGACCTGTCAAAGAAAACACATAGATCATACCGATTGAGGTAGGGGATCATATGCAAGAGGTCAATTGAATAAATATAAGACATACTCATAATCAAATCACAGGATCATTGGGACTCAGATATACCCACCCACACACGATACAGAGCATGATCTCACATTATGTAATTAGTTATAACTATCACTACCATTGACTGATTAGCAATCATGTTATCGCTGACAGTTAACAACCGTATTAAACAAGTACAGCTGTTTATAACCACATAAAACAGAGGGGAATGACTAATATCAGCCAGAACTCTCCTGTGCAACAGGCTCCTGTATTTTTGAATGGACAACAATCCAGGAAGTGTTTGACTAGGGGTTAAAGGTCAACGTGGCAGAGTTCTTTCTGTTCTCTGGCTACTCCTTATTCTGTGTTCCTACAAGAACAAAGCAACAGGGAGAGAGGTATCTGGACAGCTAGCTTCACAGTGGCACTACATATGTGTGAATTTAGTCAGGGTAGGTTAAACACTATTACACGTGAGGGAAAAGGTAGGGTGGAGTCTTCTATGTGTGTGTCCGTGCATGCCATGTGTAAACACTATGTCAAAGGTGGCAGAGTCAAGTGAAACACACACTTCCTTTTCTAAGTAGGGCCTCTGCACATGACTCTGTCGGTGGGATTGGGTTTAATCCCAAAATTCCAGTTACAACATTCCAGGTACACATGAAGGGAAAAGACGGTGGCAGATCTTGGATTGCAGCAACAATAATAACAGAGCAAAAACTGAACCAAGAGACACAGACCAACCTCAAAGAGGGCAAAGTTCACCTGACGCTAAAAGTTGACTCCCATGTTATTATCCAGACACTGAAGAAGAATGTGCAATACAGGAAATGTAATTCAACAAGGACAGAAGCCAATAATGTCCTGCCAGTATTGATCACTGTGGAGTTAGGGAGGAACAGGGGAGGGCAAAGTTCAGATAGGAAGTATGGGGGGTAAGGGTAGGAGTCCAAAGAGGAGACAGGGTAAGGGGTGAAATGGGGGAGTTGGGGTTATATAATCAGGGAATAGGATAGTGGAAGTTCAGGGGCCCAGTCTCTCATACCAGACTACTATGCTCTCCTACAGAAATTTATAGAATGTTTAGACTATTTCAAGGGTACCTAAATAAGGATTTTATAACACATAACCCATACATAAAGCTTCTATTTACAAGTAGTCATAAACAACCCATCTGATGAATGGGACTAAGGGGCATCCTGATCCTCTATCCTACCTTTGGGAACAGGGCCTACATAAGGACTTCATAACACATTCCCAGGGCCATGCATAACGCATTGGTAAGCAGTCATAGCGGTCGACCTACCTTGGGTTCTGGGGGGAACAGGGCATTGCTGAGGCGGTACATATTGTCCAGGTTAATCTGGATGGAGGTGTTGGTGAAGCGCAGCTCGTGGAAGTTGAAGGAGGTGTCCCGTGGACAGATGTCGCTCTCGCCGGAGAACGGAGAGATGCTGATGGTGTTCTTCAGCTCTGACTGAGGAAGGTTGTCACTGATTCCCCCATCCACGTAACGCTCCAGAGAGAAGAGGGGGAGACAGGGAGGAGAGAGAGAGAAAGTGAGAATAATTGGGTGTTTTTGGACCCATGCACAACTATAAACAAGCCGTATCGGTTTGACTATTTCCAAGACCACAGCCTTTCCACAGAACAAGACCCCAGGCATACTGTAGTCCGGACGTCTCAGGGCTGACAGAGATGACTGTTCTAAATCTCTATTTATATATTATAAATATTTGTTGTTGACTTCCTCTGCCTATCTTCTGCTAAAAAATATGTAATTTATGACCCAACTCGGTTATCACTGAAATCTAATATGACACGAAACAACATTTTCAAGGAAACATTCCCCTCTTGAGGGCATATTAGGCATGTCAGATTTCCCCTTAGCCAGCTTCTCCACACTGCCAACTCATGACCAAACAATCTGACATTACTATTTGGAGAATTAATCAATTTTTACACCAGTCTCATGTAATTATCCGATGCAGCTCCATTTCAAGTTCAGATGCTACCCTCTAACATTTCAAAATGAATTCCTAGTTTTCCAGTGTAAAACGCTGAGAACATCTGAGGGGAAAAAAGGATAGCAGTGCCAGTTCCTAAGCATGATCAAGACTCAACTTGGCAGTGAGTTTAGCAAAGAGAGTTCAGGGCTGAGGGCAAAGAATGCACTATATTTCCTTGTTCAGAGTGTCAAAGCCAACCGTTACGAGTCCAGTGATGAAATCTAGTTTAAATGAAACTTCATCACTTTCACAAGAAACTTAAATAAACAGTATGCACATTATTCTGAAAAAGTACATGCTCCGTCAAAAGCAGAAAGTTCAACTTCATGCCCTCAGATATGCTGTTTATAAGTCATTTATGACTGTTCTATATATTTGTCATAATAGACCTAGTGCATACATCTATATATATATAGATGGTGCATACATCTATATAGAGACATGGTGTCACACCCTGATCTGTTTCACCTGTCTTTGTGCTTGTCTACACCCCCCCAGGTGTCGCCCATCTATCCCATTATCCCCTGTGTACTTACACCTGTGTTCTCTGTTTGTCTGTTGCCAGTTTGTTTTGTTCGTAGAACCTACCAGCGTTTTTCCCCTCGCTCCTGTCTTGTCTTAGTCGTGTCTTCCTTTTCTAGTTTTTTCCCGGCTTTGCCCCTTCTGCCTGTCCTGAGCTTGCCTGCCGTCCTGTACCTTTGTCCCACTACTCTGGTTTACCGACTTCTGCCTGCCCTGACCCTAAGCCTGCCTGCCGTCCTGTACCTTTGCCCCACAACTCTGGATTACCGAGCTCTGCCTGACCTGACCCTGCCTGCCATCCTGTACCTTTGCCCCTGTTCTTGTAATAAACATTGTTACTTCGACACAGTCTGCATCTGGGTCTTACCTTAAAACATGATAAATGGAGCATACATCTATATAGAGAGATGGGACATA
Source organism: Salvelinus namaycush (assembly GCF_016432855.1). Classification (NCBI taxonomy): domain Eukaryota; kingdom Metazoa; phylum Chordata; class Actinopteri; order Salmoniformes; family Salmonidae; genus Salvelinus; species Salvelinus namaycush. The sequence continues at coordinate 11,412,708 of NC_052344.1, forward strand.
AATATAAATCCAGAGATGGGGCAGAACGCTCCTTCCTGAGTGGTATGACGGCTGCGTGGTCCCATGGTGTTTCTACTTGCGTACTATGTTCGTGTCATATGTCAGTTGTGCGGACGTGAGGACGGAGTCAAGCGCAGGACACAGAACTGAGTAAAAATAACGTACTTTACTCTGAAAAATAAATCTGCCAAAATAATCCACGCAGGGATAACAAACCCTAACACAAACGACTAACACATACCAGGAATAATCACGCACAAAACATCATGGGAACCAGAGGGTTAAATAGGGAAATAATAATAACTTAATGGGAACCAGGTGTGTACATTCAAGACATAACAAATGGAAAAAAGAAACATGGATCGGTGGCAGCTAGAAAGCCGGTGACGACGACCGCCGAACGCTGCCCGAACAAGGAGAGGCACCAACTTCGGCGGAAGTCGTGACAGTTTGTACAGATGAACGTGGTACCTTCAGGCGTTTTGAAATTGCTCCCAAGGATGAACCAGACTTGTGGAGGTCTACAATATTTTTTCTGAGGTCTTGGCTGATTTCTTTTGATTTTCCCATGATGTCAAGGAAAGAAGCACTGAGTTTGAAGGTAGGCCTTGAAATATATCCACAGGTACACCTCCAATTGACTCAAATTATGTCAATAAGCCTACCAGAAGCTTCTAAAGCCATGACATAATTTTCTGTTTTTTCTGGCACAGTCAACTTAGTGTATGTGAACTTCTGACCCACTGGAATTGTGATACAGTGAATTAAAAGTGAAATAATCTGTCTGTAAACAATTGTTGGAAAAATTACTTGTGTCATGCACAAAGTACAGTTGTGGCCAAAAGTTTTGAGAATGACACAAATATTAATTTTCACAAAGTCTGCTGCCTCAATTTGTATGATGGCAATTTGCATATACTCCAGAATGTTATGAAGAGTGATCAGATGAATTGCAATTAATTGCAAAGTCCCTCTTTGCCATGCAAATTAACTGAATCCCCAAAAAACATTTCCACTGCATTTCAGCCCTGCCACAAAAAAAGGACCAGCTGACATCATGTCAGTGATTCTCTCGTTAACACAGGCGGGAGTGTTATATATATCCCTGCACAACGTCTACTGGATGGAAACTACAAATGTAACGGCTGTGCTCAATGCAATGGCACTTATAAATGTAGATCCTTCAAACACCCCCAAACAGGGAAACAGATCCCAATCAAAGGTGTTATCACGTGCTCCACTAAGGCAGTTATTTATCTTATAACTTGTCCTTGTGGTAAAAATGATGTGGGTAAAACAAAGCGTGAATTAAATGTACAAATCTCAGAGCATCGTAGCACATTTAGGTGCAAAAACTCGACTTACTCAGTTGCTGCCCACTTTTTGGAAGAAAACCACTCGATTTCGTCTCTACGTTATATTGGCATGGAACATGTTACACATTGTAGTCCATATCAATAACTGTAATTAGGAGAGGGGCTGACCTCAACAATTTATTGTTAAAACGAGAGGCTGCCTGGATCTTTCATTTAAAGACCCTTGCTCCCTTCGGTCTCAACGTAGACTTTGATCTGAAGCCATTCTTGTGATTGTGATTTTGCTATTGTAAATGTTTGTAGGCTTATGTAGACAAATTGTATCTGTGATCGTACGCTATCCATTTATGTTTTTTGTATGCTATTTTAATATATGAGAATTAACCAATGATATCAGGCCACACGTGGCCATGATTACAGACACCGGTGTGTGTCTTTTGACACTATTTAAATGAGTCATCTCGCAGTGCTTGTCATTATACCCTGATGAAGACAGCTTGTCTGTCGAAACGTTGGACATAAATATTTTTGCATCTGAGCTCCTAGAGTGTGCGGCTCTCCTTTATTTTTTTTAAGTGTTCTACTCCGCTAGCCAGCACCTCGTCTAAACAGGTGTGCGTTTCTTTCGCTTCTAAAAGAGATTCATAGACACAGAACCCTGCAGGGGAGTGAAAGAGATAAGAGACCTGTCAGACATACCACTATAAAGCAACTTGGGGAGGGGAAAATTACTGCTGAGCCCTTAGAAAACACTGGAACTATTGTCTCTCCTGCAAGTTTGTATAATTGTATATGCATGGGCTTGGTCTCATGAGTAGAAGGTGTTGACGTAGGCAGTTACATCACTAGGGGTTGACTGCAAGCATATTAAAGCAACTTGGAACCTTTCCTATTTTGCAGAACTTACTCGGAAACATGCGTGCTATGTTCCTGTTGTCAACTTCTGTCTGCAATTGCATTAATAAAGGTTTTTGATTGATTTACTTAAAGATATTTTCTGATTGCTGATTTCACCAATAAGCAAATATTTGACAAGGAACAAGGAACCTACCCCAACACTTGAAACAAAGTGTATTGCGTAAACATTGGAATCGGTTTTTCCATACTCCAAACATACGCTCGTGCGGATATGAGCTCTGTTGTATCTTTGCTGCTCACCTGTTGTGGGATTTATGTATGGCGTGAATAAAAAGTTACTCTGACCATATCCACTGTCACCAGGTAGTAGTCCACTGTGTTGTCCTCTCTGAAACTGAGCATACAATGAAGAGTTGAGAAAAATCCTTGAATCGTGAGTTGCACCTTTCCAACGGGCAACAATGTTTGAAAACTCAAAATTAAGAGTGCATACACCCTGAACATTGATGGAAAACCAGTTCTTATGGTTTCCTGTACTCCTCAGTCAGCATCAAGAGTTGATGGACACTTGATGGGAACATGACATCAATCTATACAGCCAATCACTCCTGGGAAGTGCCCATATTCATAGAATAGCACTTTATAGTTGGCTTGGTCAGTAGTATCAGGAAACTTGATGTAAAGACTCCTCAGCTCACAAATGGCCCTGCAGACTTTGAACTACTCTACACACAATTGCTTCTCTGGAACCACACAAATCACCAGTTTCACGATGAAAGATTCCAGATGCCAAAAACCTTAAAGTGATCAGAACTTGGAGAGAATTGGGTAAAGGCCTTCCTCTTTGAGACAGAGAGGAAAGTCTAGGCTCAAGCAAAGATATTATCTCCAATGCATTTTATTTGTACATACGAAGGCGGTCTCGAAAAGCTATCTCATCAAAGTAATTTAATGGATTACTCCTATCCAAATGTTGTGCTGCAGAATGAGGACCCAAAAGCGACGTAATAGTAACAGAGTCTTTATTCCAGAATAAAACAAATAATGATTCTCCTGGATACTATCCTCTCGTCAACAGAGAGGAACGACTGGAGACGCGACCACAGACTGCAGGTCGCTTCAGGAAGGCACTGGCCGTAGCTGACATTGACACCTGCTCACACGCAGCATCTGAAGAAGGCAAAGAACACGACAGGGCGGAACAAGGACACAGGAACAGCAAACGTCAAACAAGAATCCGACAAGGACAGAAGCGGAAAACAGAGGGAGAAATAGGGACTCTAATCAGAGGGCAAATAGGGGACAGGTGTGAAAGAGTAAATGAGGTCGTTAGGAGAATGAGAAACAGCTGGGAGCAGGAACGGAACGATAGAGAGAGAGAAAGAGGGAAAGAACCTAATAAGACCAGCAGAGGGAAGCACAGGGACAAGACATGATGAAAGACAAAACATGACAGTACCCCCCCACTCACCGAGCGCCTCCTGGCGCACTCGAGGAGGAACCCTGGCGGCAACGAAGGAAATCATTAATCAACGAACGGTCCAGCACGTCCCGAGATGGAACCCAACTCCTCTCCTCAGGACCGTAACCCTCCCAATCCACTAAGTACTGGTGACCACGTCCCCGAGAACGCATGTCCATGATCTTCCGTACCCTGTAAATAGGAGCGCCCTCGACAAGGACGGGGGGGGGGGAGGGAAGACGAATGGGGGCGCGAAGAAAAGGCTTGACACAAGAGACATGGAAGACAGGGTGGACGCGACGAAGATGTCGCGGAAGAAGCAGTCGCACAGCGACAGGATTGACGACCTGAGAGACACGGAACGGACCAATGAACCGCGGAGTCAACTTGCGAGAAGCTGTCGTAAGGGGAAGGTTACGAGTGGAAAGCCACACTCTCTGACCGCGACAATACCTAGGACTCTTAATCCTACGTTTTATTGGCGGCTCTCACAGTCTGCGCCCTGTAACGGCAAAGTGCAGACCTGACCCTCCTCCAGGTGCGCTCACAACGTTGGACAAAAGCCTGAGCGGAGGGAACGCTGGACTCGGCGAGCTGGGACGAGAACAGAGGAGGCTGGTACCCAAGACTACTCTGAAACGGAGATAGCCCGGTAGCAGACGAAGGAAGCGAGTTGTGAGCGTACTCAGCCCAGGGGAGCTGTTCTGCCCAAGACGCAGGGTTTCGAAACGAAAGGCTGCGTAATATGCGACCAATCGACTGATTGGCCCTTTCTGCTTGACCGTTAGACTGGGGATGAAACCCGGAAGAGAGACTGACGGAAGCACCAATCAAACGACAGAACTCCCTCCAAAACTGTGACGTGAATTGCGGACCTCTGTCTGAAACGGCGTCTAACGGGAGGCCATGAATTCTGAACACATTCTCAATGATGATTTGTGCCGTCTCCTTAGCGGAAGGAAGCTTAGCGAGGGGAATGAAATGTGCCGCCTTAGAGAACCTATCGATAACCGTAAGAATCACAGTCTTCCCCGCAGACGAAGGCAGACCGGTAATAAAGTCTAAGGCGATGTGAGACCATGGTCGAGAAGGAATGGGAAGCGGTCTGAGACGACCGGCAGGAGGAGAGTTACCTGACTTAGTCTGCGCGCAGTCCGAGCAAGCAGCCACGAAACGGCGCGTGTCCCGCTCCTGAGTAGGCCACCAAAACCGCTGGCGAATAGAAGCAAGCGTACCCCGAACGCCGGGGTGGCCAGCTAACTTGGCAGAGTGAGCCCACTGAAGAACAGCCAGACGAGTAGAGACAGGAACGAACAGAAGGTTACTAGGACAAGCGCGCGGCGACGCAGTGTGAGTGAGTGCTTGCTTTACCTGTCTCTCAATTCCCCAGACAGTCAACCCGACAACACGCCCCTCAGGGAGAATCCCCTCGGGGTCGGTAGAAGCCACAGAAGAACTAAAGAGACGGGATAAGGCATCAGGCTTGGTGTTCTTATTTCCCGGACGATAGGAAATCACGAACTCGAAACGAGCGAAAAACAACGCCCAACGAGCCTGACGTGCATTAAGTCGTTTGGCAGAACGGATGTACTCAAGGTTCTTATGGTCAGTCCAAACGACAAAAGGAACGGTCGCCCCCTCCAACCACTGTCGCCATTCGCCTATGGCTAAGCGGATGGCGAGCAGTTCGCGGTTACCCACATCATAGTTGCGTTCCGATGGCGACAGGCGATGAGAAAAGTAAGCGCAAGGATGGACCTTATCATCAGACTGGGAGCGCTGAGACAGAATGGCTCCCACGCCCACCTCTGAAGCGTCAACCTCGACAATGAATTGTTTAGTGACGTCAGGAGTAACAAGGATAGGGGCGGATGTAAAACGCTTCTTGAGGAGATCAAAAGCTCCCTGGGCGGAACCGGACCACTTAAAGCAAGTCTTGACAGAAGTCAGAGCTGTGAGAGGGGCAGCCACTTGACCGAAATTACGAATGAAACGCCGATAGAAATTAGCGAAACCGAGAAAGCGCTGCAACTCGACACGTGACTTAGGAACGGGCCAATCGCTGACAGCCTGGACCTTAGCGGGATCCATCTGAATGCCTTCAGCGGAAATAACAGAACCGAGAAATGTGACAGAGGAGACATGAAAGGCGCACTTCTCAGCCTTCACGTAGAGACAATTCTCTAAAAGGCGCTGGAGTACACGTCGAACGTGCTGAACATGAATCTCGAGTGACGGTGAAAAAAATCAGGATATCGTCAAGGTAAACGAAAACAAAAATGTTCAGCATGTCTCTCAGTACATCATTAACTAATGCCTGAAAGACAGCTGGAGCATTAGCGAGACCGAACGGCAGAACCCGGTATTCAAAATGCCCTAACGGAGTGTTAAACGCCGTTTTCCACTCGTCCCCCTCTCTGATGCGTACGAGATGGTAAGCGTTACGAAGGTCCAACTTAGTAAAGAACCTGGCTCCCTGCAAAATCTCGAAGGCTGACGACATAAGGGGAAGCGGATAACGATTCTTAACCGTTATGTCATTCAGCCCTCGATAATCCACGCAGGGGCGCAGAGTACCGTCCTTCTTCTTAACAAAGAAAAATCCCGCTCCGGCGGGAGAGGAAGAAGGCACCACGGTACCGGCGTTGAGAGAAACAGACAGATAATCCTCGAGAGCCTTACGTTCGGGAGCCGACAGAGAGTATAGTCTACCCCGAGGGGGAGTGGTCCCCGGAAGGAGATCAATACAACAATCATACGACCGGTGAGGAGGAAGGGAGCTGGCTCTGGACCGACTGAAGACCGTGCGCAGATCATGATATTCCTCCGGCACTCCTGTCAAATCACCAGGTTCCTCCTGAGTAGAGGGGACAGAAGACACAGGAGGGATAGCAGACATTAAACACTTCACATGACAAGAAACGTTCCAGGATAGGATAGAATTACTAGACCAATCAATAGAAGGATTATGACATACTAGCCAGGGATGACCCAAAACAACAGGTGTAAAAGGTGAACGAAAAATCAAAAAGGAAATGGTCTCACTGTGGTTACCAGATACTGTGAGGGTTAAAGGTAGTGTCTCACATCTGATACTGGGGAGAAGACTACCATCTAAGGCGAACATGGGCGTGGGCTTCCCTAACTGTCTGAGAGGAATGTCATGTTTCCGAGCCCATGCTTCGTCCATAAAACAACCCTCAGCCCCAGAGTCTATCAAGGCACTGCAGGAAGCAGCTGAACCGGTCCAGCGTAGATGGACCGACAAGGTAGTACAGGATCTTGATGGAGAGACAGGAGTAGTAGCGCTCACCAGTAGCCCTCCGCTTACTGATGAGCTCTGGCTTTTACTGGACATGACATGACAAAATGTCCCGCAGAACCGCAATAGAGGCAAAGGCGGTTGGTGATTCTCCGTTCCCTCTCCTTAGTCGAGATGCGAATACCTCCCAGCTGCATGGGCTCAGTCTCTGAGTCGGTGGGAGGAGATGGTTGAGATGCGGAGAGGGGAAACACCGTTAACGCGAGCTCTCTTCCACGAGCTCGGTGACGAAGATCTACCCGTCGTTCTATGCGGATGGCGAGTGCAATCAAAGAGTCCACGCTGGAGGGAACCTCCCGGGAGAGAATCTCATCCTTAACCTCAGCGTGGAGTCCCTCCAGAAAACGAGCGAGCAACGCCGGCTCGTTCCAGTCACTGGATGCAGCAAGAGTGCGAAACTCTATAGAGTAATCCGTTATGGATCGATCACCTTGACATAGGGAAGCCAGGGCCCTGGAAGCCTCTTTCCCAAAAACTGAACGATCAAAAACCCGTATCATCTCCTCTTTAAAGTTCTGATAAACGTTAGAACACTCAGCCCTTGCCTCCCAGATAGCTGTGCCCCACTCCCGAGCCCGACCAGTAAGGAGTGATATGACGTAAGCGATCCGAGCTCTCTCTCTTGAGTATGTGTTGGGCTGGAGAGAGAACACAATATCACACTGGGTGAGAAAGGAGCGACACTCAGTGGGCTGCCCAGAGTAACATGGTGGGTTATTAACCCTAGGTTCCGGAGACTCGGAAGACCAGGAAGTAGCTGGTGGCACGAGACGAAGACTCTGAAACTGTCCTGAGAGATCGGAGACCTGAGCGGACAGGGTCTCAACGGCATGACGAGCAGCAGACAATTCCTGCTCGTGTCTGCCGAGCATTGCTCCCTGGATCTCGACGGCAGTGTTGCGAGAATCCGTAGTCGCTGGGTCCATTCTTGGTCGGATTCTTCTGTTGTGCTGCAGAATGAGGACCCAAAAGCGACGTAATAGTAACAGAGTCTTTATTCCAGAATAAAACAAATAATGATTCTCCTGGATACTATCCTCTCGTCAACAGAGAGGAACGACTGGAGACGCGACCACAGACTGCAGGTCGCTTCAGGAAGGCACTGGCCGTAGCTGACATTGACACCTGCTCACACGCAGCATCTGAAGAAGGCAAAGAACACGACAGGGCGGAACAAGGACACAGGAACAGCAAACGTCAAACAAGAATCCGACAAGGACAGAAGCGGAAAACAGAGGGAGAAATAGGGACTCTAATCAGAGGGCAAAATAGGGGACAGGTGTGAAAGAGTAAATGAGGTCGTTAGGAGAATGAGAAACAGCTGGGAGCAGGAACGGAACGATAGAGAGAGAGAAAGAGGGAAAGAACCTAATAAGAACAGCAGAGGGAAGCACAGGGACAAGACATGATGAAAGACAAAACATGACACCAAAAGTACTCATCTGGTTACTTGCATGCATTATTACTCTGTAGTGCATGTTGGTCTTCATTTAGATGTTCCAAATAGTACATGTTCCCTCACCAAAGGTACTAAGCAGAAGTTAAACCTGCCTCTTTGAAGGATTAATTTAAACTTCAATTTAGTCCTTAGAGTAGCTCTAATCCTCCATCTTGCAATTGGCTTAGTTTAATCCAGAACAGGCTAAATCTACGACTATTTTACGATACATCTGTGCAAGTCGCTTTGAGTTAAGACAGCTCAAACAGGCATTTTAGTCTGGGACTAAGTAGGCTTAAGCCTTGTCTGTGAAACCGGCCCATAAATGGTTTAATGAGAGATCACCTCATGTTGAGCCGGTGCTCAATGTTGGTTGCAATTGACCCAATGTTTTCAGTTTTCACTTCCACAAAGAAAGTACAACAATATACAGTACATACTGTGGCAATATTGAAAACACGTATATAGTTTCCATAATGATGAGGCACCACAATAGGATTTAAACAGTTACAGTATATTTAAACACAGAATGTCACATCATACATTTTTTTGTGATTTATGTTATTAAGATAAGGGCCATCTGTGCAATAACAACAGTAAAGGATAAAAGGAACAAGTAGGCAGAGGTTTTCAGTGTAACACATACAGTACCAGTCAAAAGTGTGGACACACCTACTCATTCAAGGGTTTTTCTTTATTTTTACTATTTTCTACATTGTAGAATATTAGTGAAGATATCAAAACTATGAAATAACACATATGGAATCATGTAGTAACCAAAAAAGTGTTAAACAAATCAAATATTTTATATTTGATTCTTCAATGTAGCCACCCTTTGCCTTGATGACAGCATTGCACACTCTTGGCATTCTCTCAACCAGCTTCATGAGGTTGTCACCTGGAATGCCTTTCCAACAGTCTTGAAGGAGTTCCTACATATGCTGAGCACTTGTTGGCTGCTTTTCCTTCACTTTGCGGTCCAACTCATACCAAACCATCTCAATTGGGTTGAGGTCGGGTGATTGTGGAAGCCAAGTCATCTGATGCAGCACTCCTCCACTCTCCTTCTTGGTCAAATATCCCTTACACAGCCTGGAGGTGTGTTTTGGGTCATTGTCCTGTTGAAAAACAAATGATAGTCCCACTAAGTGCGAACCAGATGGGATGGCGTATCGCTGCAGAATGCTGTGGTAGCAATACTGGTTAAATGTGCCTTGAATTCTAAATAAATCACAGAGTGGCACCAGCAAAGCACCCCCACACCATCACACCACCTCCTCCATGCTTCACGGTGGGAACCACACATGCAGAGATCATCAGTTCACCTACTCTGCGTCTCACAAAGACACGGGATTGGAACCAAAAATGTCTAATTTGGACTCATCAGACCAAAGGATAGATTTCCACCGATCTAATGTCCATTGCTCGTGTTTCTTGGCCCAAGCAAGTCTCTTCTTATTATTGGTATCCTTTAGTAGTGATTTCTTTGCAGCAATTCAACCATGAAGGCCTGATTCATGCAGTCTCCTCTGAACAGTTGATGTTGAGATGTGTCGGTTACTTGAACTCTGAAGCATTTAATTATAAATATTATAGTTTAATGTAAACCTCAACTAGTATACAATTTTTATGATTTATGGACAAATTACAGCAACATATTTTGTGTTTTATTCATATGAAATTAGGTTTTCCTAAATATAAAAAAATATAAAAAATGACCTAAGAATTTAATCCGAAAGCATTTCAGTAAAGAGAATTTGGGGTAAAAAAATTACAAAATTCTGGCGAAAATGTCAAATGGATAAGACACTTTCCCAAAAACTAGACATCTTAGTCCTCTGAATGATAGTTGATTTTGCAGATGCAACATGGTTTTGTAACTCAATTTTCTACATACATTTTAAAACAGTTTTCATGTAAATGACCCATTTGAAGATGCCATATAAAAATTGTGAATCCTATGCAACTAAAGTTATTGTGCAAAAGCAATAGTCAACATTGAGAGAAGTTCTGAAAGGAACTTTCAAGAATATTGTGATTCAAATGTCTTGACATCACAGCTCATCACAGTAGTTCATAGTTCAGTTCAAGGGTTCTGTCTAATAGTAGTCAGGAAAACACACAGCTCATAGTCAAGGAAGTCAACAGTCCGTTAGGAATGAATGCTACATTTAAATGAACACACGTAGGTAGGTACTGTAGCAAAGGAGGCTGCTGAGGGGAGAACACCTCATAATAATGTCTGGAACAGAAAACACATGGAAACCATGTTTTTGATACCATTCCACTTCTGCCATTACCATGAGCCCATCTCCCCAATTAAGGTGCTACCAACCTCCTGTGTACTGTAGGTAGGTGGCAGAGGAGGCTGGTGGGAGGAGCTATAGGAGGACAGGCTCATTGTTATGGCTGGAATGGAAGAAATGGAACAGAGTCAAACGTGGTTTCCATATGTTTAAAAAAAAATCTTATTTACAATGACAGCCTACTGGGGAACAGTGGGTTAACTGCCTTTTTCAGGGGCATAACGACAGATTTTGACCTTGTCAGCTCGGGGATTCAATCCAGCAACATTTCGGTGTCTGGCCCAAAGCTCTAACCACTAAGCTACCTGCCACCCCTGTTTGATGTGGTTGATACCGTTCCATTTATTCTATTCCAGCCATTACAATGAGCCGGTCCTCCTATAGCTCCTTCCACCAGCCTCCTCTGGTAGGTAGGTAGGTAGGTATAGTTGTAGTGACAACAAGTTATCCGGAAAATCTAGACATAGTTAGTTATAAAATGTATAATTTCAAAAAATAATTCACTTGCAGACGTCTTTGGTGGTGAGCTGGTAAATTGTTTTACAATGTGTACTGTAGTATAAAATATGATTGGTGGAGTGATCAAAATACATGATTAGTGTGTCTTTAGCAACAGTTCTGGATCACAAAGCTATTCAATCACATGACCATCATTTGTCCATCCCAAACCACCCTTCACAGTTCCTATAGCCTATAGACAGGCCCTGTGGGAGGGATCTTGAGCTGGACTGTCCTATCATCTTTTAAAACAAAGTCACAGTGTCCTCTCATTGGTGGATGGGACTGTCAGTCAGTCTCGTCCTGCGAGCCAACAAAGAAGCAGATCTGTCGTGGGGAGGGGCTGGGCATGAGGGGGCTGGTGCGGCGGTGGGAAGAGGGGGCGGTGGGGATGTTCCAGTATTGGCTTTGGAGGTCAAGAGCAGAGAGAGCGAACCCGGAGAGATGACAGTCTCTCTCCCTGTGTCCGTCACTGTCCAGGGGTAGGGGCAGGCTCATGCAATTCCTCAGGGAACCATCACTGCAAAAAGAAAAACACACAAGGCCATTAGACTTTATTCATACTGTATGACAGGCATCCATCCATAATATAACCCAGTAGTAGTAACTCCATGTCTCTCACCTGGTTATGTCTGCTGTTGCTCCTCTCCAGGTCTGTCTGTACACGCTCCCAGCCACATCCCCAGCCACCCCAGCTAGCCAACGCATATCTGCAGGCACCTCTGGGATCCACTCCACAAACCTGGAGTACAGGAGAGGGACAAGAAGGGTCAATGTACTGTGATGTACCACCAAGTGGGGGGGCCAGTTCTCAACAATTCCTGTGGTCGATTGACTTGCCAACTAGGTGGAGTCCCTGTGCAGCACATTCAAATTGATTGTATTTAGTAGGAAACCTGTTTGTATTCCTAGTCTGTTTGCATTCACAGTGTTATTTGGTTGCTGTGGTGGGCTAGTGACTACTTTAAAGACTACTTTGTTGTCAGTGGTTGCTGTCAGGGCTAGTTTGAAGGTATTGGCTGCTGTATGCTAAAGGCTAGTTATGCTAAAGGATAGTTATGCTAAAGGATAGTTATGCTAAAGGATAGTTATGCTAAAGGATAATTATGCTAAAGGCTAGTTCAGGGCTTTTTAGAAGCTGACTTGTTTGCATTAATGTTGTCATTGGCTGCTGTTTGAGCTACTGTGACTGCTTTGAGTTCATTGAGGACTTGTTGGTTTGTGGTAGGTAGCACTAGTAGTGGTATAGGATGTAGACTTACCTCTTGCCCACTGAGTAGGCTGATACCACAGGTAGTGTGCAGGGCAGGAGCATGTAGGAGGCCACTCTGACCGGCAGCATCTCGGACACCTGAGCATACAGACCCGGCTTCTGCTGGCACGCCTCACAGAACACTACAGTCATAGAGACCCAATATGTCACACTTCGCTGACACGGGCACAGCCTCAGATGACTTTCAGATACACACAACAACCACACGTCACTGACAAGAGTGCAGCGACAACACAATGTTAATGTCAGTGTTATAACTAGATAACAACAGTTTCTAACAGCTTTGAGCAGAAAAGCTCCTATCTACCTTTTTTGATTTGGGTAGGCAGGTTGTCAACAATCTGCTCGTCCAGCCACCAGTGCCGCTTCCTCAGGAGGCGGAGCCGGCGGAGCATCCAGTCCTTAGTGGTTTCCGTGGCGGTGGGCTTGCAGCAGCAGGTGTGTATGGCTTCTGATAGGTTGGGGCCGGCAGTCGGACACTCCAGCTTCAGCAGATCTGACATCATAAACAATACATTCATCATCTTTGTAACACAGCATCAAAATATTACCCCATAAATAAGTGCTGGTTTACTCCATACTTCATGTTGAACACTGTACATCATTGATGCTCACTGCATGTACTGTATATCACAGTAGCTTATGATCTTAGCACAGCCCACTATTACTGTCAAAGGCAAGTAATACTCACGGTTCTCCTCAAGAAAGCGAAGGGCGTCCTTGTAGCCACTCTGGCATATCTCTGCCATGACCTGTCAAAGAAAACACATAGATCATACCGATTGAGGTAGGGGATCATATGCAAGAGGTCAATTGAATAAATATAAGACATACTCATAATCAAATCACAGGATCATTGGGACTCAGATATACCCACCCACACACGATACAGAGCATGATCTCACATTATGTAATTAGTTATAACTATCACTACCATTGACTGATTAGCAATCATGTTATCGCTGACAGTTAACAACCGTATTAAACAAGTACAGCTGTTTATAACCACATAAAACAGAGGGGAATGACTAATATCAGCCAGAACTCTCCTGTGCAACAGGCTCCTGTATTTTTGAATGGACAACAATCCAGGAAGTGTTTGACTAGGGGTTAAAGGTCAACGTGGCAGAGTTCTTTCTGTTCTCTGGCTACTCCTTATTCTGTGTTCCTACAAGAACAAAGCAACAGGGAGAGAGGTATCTGGACAGCTAGCTTCACAGTGGCACTACATATGTGTGAATTTAGTCAGGGTAGGTTAAACACTATTACACGTGAGGGAAAAGGTAGGGTGGAGTCTTCTATGTGTGTGTCCGTGCATGCCATGTGTAAACACTATGTCAAAGGTGGCAGAGTCAAGTGAAACACACACTTCCTTTTCTAAGTAGGGCCTCTGCACATGACTCTGTCGGTGGGATTGGGTTTAATCCCAAAATTCCAGTTACAACATTCCAGGTACACATGAAGGGAAAAGACGGTGGCAGATCTTGGATTGCAGCAACAATAATAACAGAGCGAAAACTGAACCAAGAGACACAGACCAACCTCAAAGAGGGCAAAGTTCACCTGACGCTAAAAGTTGACTCCCATGTTATTATCCAGACACTGAAGAAGAATGTGCAATACAGGAAATGTAATTCAACAAGGACAGAAGCCAATAATGTCCTGCCAGTATTGATCACTGTGGAGTTAGGGAGGAACAGGGGAGGGCAAAGTTCAGATAGGAAGTATGGGGGGTAAGGGTAGGAGTCCAAAGAGGAGACAGGGTAAGGGGTGAAATGGGGGAGTTGGGGTTATATAATCAGGGAATAGGATAGTGGAAGTTCAGGGGCCCAGTCTCTCATACCAGACTACTACGCTCTCCTACAGAAATTTATAGAATGTTTAGACTATTTCAAGGGTACCTAAATAAGGATTTTATAACACATAACCCATACATAAAGCTTCTATTTACAAGTAGTCATAAACAACCCATCTGATGAATGGGACTAAGGGGCATCCTGATCCTCTATCCTACCTTTGGGAACAGGGCCTACATAAGGACTTCATAACACATTCCCAGGGCCATGCATAACGCATTGGTAAGCAGTCATAGCGGTCGACCTACCTTGGGTTCTGGGGGGAACAGGGCATTGCTGAGGCGGTACATATTGTCCAGGTTAATCTGGATGGAGGTGTTGGTGAAGCGCAGCTCGTGGAAGTTGAAGGAGGTGTCCCGTGGACAGATGTCGCTCTCGCCGGAGAACGGAGAGATGCTGATGGTGTTCTTCAGCTCTGACTGAGGAAGGTTGTCACTGATTCCCCCATCCACGTAACGCTCCAGAGAGAAGAGGGGGAGACAGGGAGGAGAGAGAGAGAAAGTGAGAATAATTGGGTGTTTTTGGACCCATGCACAACTATAAACAAGCCGTATCGGTTTGACTATTTCCAAGACCACAGCCTTTCCACAGAACAAGACCCCAGGCATACTGTAGTCCGGACGTCTCAGGGCTGACAGAGATGACTGTTCTAAATCTCTATTTATATATTATAAATATTTGTTGTTGACTTCCTCTGCCTATCTTCTGCTAAAAAATATGTAATTTATGACCCAACTCGGTTATCACTGAAATCTAATATGACACGAAACAACATTTTCAAGGAAACATTCCCCTCTTGAGGGCATATTAGGCATGTCAGATTTCCCCTTAGCCAGCTTCTCCACACTGCCAACTCATGACCAAACAATCTGACATTACTATTTGGAGAATTAATCAATTTTTACACCAGTCTCATGTAATTATCCGATGCAGCTCCATTTCAAGTTCAGATGCTACCCTCTAACATTTCAAAATGAATTCCTAGTTTTCCAGTGTAAAACGCTGAGAACATCTGAGGGGAAAAAAGGATAGCAGTGCCAGTTCCTAAGCATGATCAAGACTCAACTTGGCAGTGAGTTTAGCAAAGAGAGTTCAGGGCTGAGGGCAAAGAATGCACTATATTTCCTTGTTCAGAGTGTCAAAGCCAACCGTTACGAGTCCAGTGATGAAATCTAGTTTAAATGAAACTTCATCACTTTCACAAGAAACTTAAATAAACAGTATGCACATTATTCTGAAAAAGTACATGCTCCGTCAAAAGCAGAAAGTTCAACTACATGCCCTCAGATATGCTGTTTATAAGTCATTTATGACTGTTCTATATATTTGTCATAATAGACCTAGTGCATACATCTATATATATATAGATGGTGCATACATCTATATAGAGACATGGTGTCACACCCTGATCTGTTTCACCTGTCTTTGTGCTTGTCTACACCCCCCCAGGTGTCGCCCATCTATCCCATTATCCCCTGTGTACTTACACCTGTGTTCTCTGTTTGTCTGTTGCCAGTTTGTTTTGTTCGTAGAACCTACCAGCGTTTTTCCCCTCGCTCCTGTCTTGTCTTAGTCGTGTCTTCCTTTTCTAGTTTTTTCCCGGCTTTGCCCCTTCTGCCTGTCCTGAGCTTGCCTGCCGTCCTGTACCTTTGTCCCACTACTCTGGTTTACCGACTTCTGCCTGCCCTGACCCTAAGCCTGCCTGCCGTCCTGTACCTTTGCCCCACAACTCTGGATTACCGAGCTCTGCCTGACCTGACCCTGCCTGCCATCCTGTACCTTTGCCCCTGTTCTTGTAATAAACATTGTTACTTCGACACAGTCTGCATCTGGGTCTTACCTTAAAACATGATAAATGGAGCATACATCTATATAGAGAGATGGGACATAAATATAAATCCAGAGATGGGGCAGAACGCTCCTTCCTGAGTGGTATGACGGCTGCGTGGTCCCATGGTGTTTCTACTTGCGTACTATGTTCGTGTCATATGTCAGTTGTGCGGACGTGAGGACGGAGTCAAGCGCAGGACACAGAACTGAGTAAAAATAACGTACTTTACTCTGAAAAATAAATCTGCCAAAATAATCCACGCAGGGATAACAAACCCTAACACAAACGACTAACACATACCAGGAATAATCACGCACAAAACATCATGGGAACCAGAGGGTTAAATAGGGAAATAATAATAACTTAATGGGAACCAGGTGTGTACATTCAAGACATAACAAATGGAAAAAAGAAACATGGATCGGTGGCAGCTAGAAAGCCGGTGACGACGACCGCCGAACGCTGCCCGAACAAGGAGAGGCACCAACTTCGGCGGAAGTCGTGACAGTTTGTACAGATGAACGTGGTACCTTCAGGCGTTTTGAAATTGCTCCCAAGGATGAACCAGACTTGTGGAGGTCTACAATATTTTTTCTGAGGTCTTGGCTGATTTCTTTTGATTTTCCCATGATGTCAAGGAAAGAAGCACTGAGTTTGAAGGTAGGCCTTGAAATATATCCACAGGTACACCTCCAATTGACTCAAATTATGTCAATAAGCCTACCAGAAGCTTCTAAAGCCATGACATAATTTTCTGTTTTTTCTGGCACAGTCAACTTAGTGTATGTGAACTTCTGACCCACTGGAATTGTGATACAGTGAATTAAAAGTGAAATAATCTGTCTGTAAACAATTGTTGGAAAAATTACTTGTGTCATGCACAAAGTACAGTTGTGGCCAAAAGTTTTGAGAATGACACAAATATTAATTTTCACAAAGTCTGCTGCCTCAATTTGTATGATGGCAATTTGCATATACTCCAGAATGTTATGAAGAGTGATCAGATGAATTGCAATTAATTGCAAAGTCCCTCTTTGCCATGCAAATTAACTGAATCCCCAAAAAACATTTCCACTGCATTTCAGCCCTGCCACAAAAAAGGACCAGCTGACATCATGTCAGTGATTCTCTCGTTAACACAGGCGGGAGTGTTGACAGGGACAAGGCTGGAGATCACTCTGCCATGCTGATTGAGTTTGAATAACAGACTGGAAGCTTCAAACGGTGGGTGGTTCTTGGAATCATTGTTCTTCCTCTGTCAACCATGGTTACCTGCAAAGAAACACGTGCCGTCATCATTGCTTTGCACAAAAAGGGCTTCACAGGCAAGGATATTGCTGCCAGTAATATTGCACCTAAATCAACCATTTATCGGATCATCAAGAACTTCAAGGAGAATGGTTCAATTGTTGTGAAGAAGGCTTCAGGGCGCCCAAGAAAGTCCAGCAAGCGCCAGGACCGTGTCCTAAAGTTGATTCAGCTGCGGGGTCAGGGCCCCCAACAGTACAGAGCTTGCTCAGGAATGGCAGCAGGCAGGTGTGAGTGCATCTGCATGCACAGTGAGGCGAAGACTTTTGGAGGATGGCCTGGTGTCAAGAAGGGCAGCAAAGAAGCCACTTCTCTCCAGGAAAACATCAGAGATAGACTGATATTCTGCAAAAGGTACAGGAATTGGACTGCTGAGGACTCGGGTAAAGTAATTTTCTCTGATGAATCCCCTTTCCGATTGTTTGGGGCATCCGGAAAAAAGCTTGTCCGGAGAAGACAAGGTGAGCGCTACCATCAGTCCTGTGTCATGCCAACAGTAAAGCATCCTGAGACCATTCATGTGTGGGGTTGCTTCTCAGCCAAGGGAGTGGGCTCACTCATAATTTTGCCTAAGAACACAGCCATGAATAAAGAATGGTACCAACACATCCTCCGAGAGCAACTTCTCCCAACCATCCAGGAACAGTTTAGTGACGAACAATGCCTTTTCCAGCATGATGGAGCACCTTGCCATAAGGCAAAGGTGATAACTAAGTGGCTCGGGGAACAAAACATCGATATTTTGGGTCCATGGCCAGGAAACTCCCCAGACCTTAATCACATTGAGAACTTGTGGTCAATCCTCAAGAGGCGGGTGGACAAACAAAACCCCACAAATTCTGACAAACTCCAAGCATTGATTATGCAAGAATGGGCTGCCATCAGTCAGGATGTGGCCCAGAAGTTAATTGACAGCATGCCAGGGCGGATTGCAGAGGTCTTGAAAAAGAAGGGTCAACACTGCAAATATTGACTCTTTGCATCAATTTCATGTACTTGTCAATAAAAGCCTTTGACACTTATGAAATGCTTGTAATTATACTTCAGTATTCCATAGTAACATCTGACAAAAATATCTAAAGACACTGAAGCAGCAAACTTTGTGAAAATTAATATTTGTGTCATTCTCAAAACTTTTGGCCACGGCTGTAGGACCTAACCGACTAGATGTCCTAACCGACTTGCAAAACTGCAGTTTTGTTAACACTAAATTTGTGGAGTGGTTGAAAAACGACTTTTAATGACTCCAATCTCGGTCTATGTAAGGAGAGAGAGAGAGAGAGAGAGAGAGGGTGGGTGGGTGGGTGGAGGAGTTTAAACAGGGGGTGGAGGAGTTTCAACAGGATATCTAAATAGCTATCTGTGAACCTGACACACCCGGCAATAGGACACACTAACTATAACCTATATTTATTGAACAATCTAGTGTGTTCCGCCTGTGTTCTATGGATGTATAATTTGGCACTGAGCCAGGGACATGCCCATATAGCAGCTATATGCCCTCAATGATAACAAGAGCAGATAGCAGTGAAATATACTAGAGAATAAGTGACATACACGCAAACAGAAAAACAAAACATTGTGCTACGCTTGAACCTATAGCCTCCTTATGACTATGACCTGAGCAATAAAGGCATTAGAGACGAGACCATAATAAACCCAGTCTAACATCTGCTGCTTTTTCTTAGAAAACAAGGAAACAGTGTTCAAGGAAACGTAAGAAAGCAGTTGAGGCATTAGGGCCTTGGGCACTTACCACTCCTTGGAAGGATGGGGGGATCAGACCACAGTATATGGGGATGAAACAGCTACACACCAGTGCCTGTAGACACATCAGAGAGAGAGAGATGTTACACAGTCCAACTCAGTTTACACTACATACAACTAATGTAAACAGTCAATGGCAAGGCCAGTAGCTGAAAGGACAAATATGTATGGGATATGTATGGGATATAGAAAAACTCAAGTGGTCATGGGTGTTCAGGGCACATATTCACAATGCGTTTTATAGTAGGAGTACTGATCTAGGATCAGGTGCCACCTCCTTATCCAACGGATCCTAGATCAGTACTCCTACTCGGATATGTTTTGTGAATAGCAGCCCAGGTGGGTTGAGTGGGGACACTCACCTGGATGAGCTCCTCCTTGGACTTGAACTCGGACACAATGACGTTTTGTCCATCAGACACGCGAGTGAGTGACACACACAGCCTCCCGGAGGCGAGTGTGTGTGCATCGGTGGGCAGGTCACGCTCCAGGCCCGACCTGATGACCTTGACCAGGTTGAAGGAGGGGTGGAGGGGACCCAGGTTACGCTTCCGGGCCTCCTTGGCTGTCTCGATCACATCCTCACAGCACTTAGCTAGAGGAGGGGAGAGACGGAGAGACAGTATGTCAAGGCCTTCCATTGGGAGGAATTGGATGTTTTTTATTCAAAGGAAGATTGATTCTCAAGGGAACTAAACAGTGATCTGTAGCTCACAAAAAAAACTGAATCCACTGGTTTAATTTATTTACTGCCCTGCACCTGTACTGAGCATTTTAATTAATTGTATGAAGAGTGCCTTGGTCCTCCTTTCTTTTTGTTGACCAATTCACCCCTTTTCCCAAAGAGCACCTTCTATCTACCAAAATGTACTATTGTGTACCTTAGTAGCGCTTCCCTTCCTCCTCTTTCTACTAGTTATGTGTGTTCATCTTATCTCCACTTGGATGGAATGGATGGAATGGATCTGAAGACTGTTATACACACAGACAGAATTCCACTAAAGAAAATCAAGTGATTAGAAAAATACTGAGGTAGTCTTATCTGGCTGAAATAAGGATGTTACTCATACTATCAGTGGAACACATTGGAGTCATTGAGTGACAGTGAAACTCTGAGGTCATGAACAGTAACCTATATCTTCCTTCTGCCAATTTTCACAACAATCCAGTACTTTCTTTTGACTCTTAATGACACCTTTATTGACTGTTCACTCGATTTTTATCCCTCTATTACTCTTTCAATCTCTCACCCTCTTTAACTCTCTCTCTCTCTCATTTAGATAGGACACAACTGGGACACTTACTAAGTTCCCCAGTCCTTCATCTCTTCACTATAAGGTTATTGGGTTTAAAAGACAGTGAAAGAGGCATGGTATCACACAGACTTAGCTAAGAGTTTTCTATGTCACGTTCTATGTCAAGCTGGGGCATGTTTGCTCTTAATCATGATTGTGTTTCCCCTTTGTCAGCGAGATCAATCAGTAACATTGGGAGGCCTCTGATCCAGAGGAACAATAGGTCAATAGTCCTATAACTGACCCAGATGGCATTTATCAATGGTGTGACATGATCAATGAGTGGAAGGCTACCATATTTATACACAGGCAGCCATTTTGGCTCTGACCATGTAATTATGTCATTATTAATAATTAGTAGTTTATTACATGAAAATAATACATGCCATTTAGCAGACACTTTTATCCAAAGAGACTTACAGTCATGTGTGAATACATTTTGTTTCTGTGTGGACCCGGGAATTGAACCCACTACCCTGGCGTCAAAAGCACCATGCTCTACACTGAGCTACAAAGGAGCCCCAGTATTACCACCTATCATTTACATAAGAGCAAAGCTTTAAGCATTGTTGAACTAATTTTCCCCATGTATCAAGGCCACAAGTGATTATTCTTTAAAGGTAATTTAGTTGCTAATCTAAAGTTGCTACTTTTGCGTAAAAGTCCCCATCCAGGCACTCCACTGATTACAGGGTGCGGTGAACTCAAGGGGCCAGTGCAGGGTACTGTAGCCTACCTATGGATGCCTGGCTGGCGAGCACCGTGGCGGTTAGGGCACCGGCGGAAGCCCCGTAGATCTTGGTGGCACCTTTGATGAGGTAAGGCGCTTGTTCCAACAGGCAGCTGGCCACTCCGATGTGATAGATCCCCAGGAACCCGCAGCCGGCAAACGACAGATTCCATTCCTTCGTTAGGTCGAACATCCCGGGTGGACAGTCCTTGGCGAGGACCTAGAAGTTTGGGTAATGCGCTTGTAATAATGACTCCAAAATGTTACCCTTGGCGTCTTTGACAAGTTCCCTTCATTACTGAATGTCAACAACAGTTTCCGAAAGAGGACGGCTCAAACTAGTACACACTACTCAGTCTACTTCTCTTGAGTAACGTACAAAGCGACAGTTATGTATTGAGAATCGCCGGAGCGCTGACTTGCCATGATCTTACCGATACTAGAACAGGGCAGGTCTGGCCAATCCGCATAAGGAGGCTGTGTCTTATTTTAGGTGGAGGCACGCCCCCACATTCTGCATCGGTAACACATGAGAGGGATGCAATCCATTCATGTCTATTCTATTCTAATATATTACATTCAAATCTATATTTGTTTCACCTACCTGCTATTACTGTGACAAGTCGAACTCTATTATTAATAGATTTGAGCCTATAGGCTAGCACCCGGATCAAACATGGAGCATTTTATAGGCTCCTGATGCCATTCAAGTATATTGAAAAACCTAATCTGTTGATTTGATCTTCCAAGAACAACAGGCATACCTGCATCATCTTGAATGCTTCATGTATGCTTGAAGGCATTCCTCTTCCGGCTACAGAGACTAGTGAGCACGCGCATACCGCGCCACAGCGAACTGGTGCTGAAGCTGAGCAGGAGGCGCGCGCATTCCATGATCGCATCAAATTACATCGTTGCGACGACGTGATTGGCTGAAGCCTGAAGGTCAAGGAGTACTTCGCTCGCGCACTATCACGTCCTAGCCAAGCCATACTCAAGAGGAAACACATTATTTCTCTCAAAACAAATCTAATTATAACCGTTGAATTGATTATGAAGATATTTTCGTTGGGTGTCCGTTTTGAGGATGGCCGAGAGCGAGGCAGACACGCCAAGCACCCCGATAGAGTTTGAGAGCAAATACTTTGAGTTTGATGGAGTACGACTTCCACCCTTCTGCAGAGGAAAGATGGAGGAGATCGCCAACTTCTCCCTCAGAAGTAGCGACATATGGATTGTCACGTATCCCAAGTCAGGTTAACAATATTGGCAAGTGTTGATGCTATGCAATATGTTAGTGCAGTACCCTCACTACCCTGAGATGCAGCAAGCTGAAGGCTTGAGAATGTAGGGTCTTAGGTGTATCAGCGGAGGCTCCTCAGAGGAGGGAGGGGAGGACCATCCTACTCAGTGATTTTCATAAAAATGAAAATAGTGATCAATTAAAAAGTTTTCCTTTTTAGATAAAACTATACTACAAATATTGAAGTCACCACATAAACTGATTAAAACACACTGTTTTGCAATGGTCAGTAGCCTCAACAGCACTCTCTGGGGTAGCACCATGGTGTAGCCGGAGAACAGATATTTTCCATCCTCTGGGTGTGTCACAGCCGTCGAATGAAGTGGACCAAAGCGCAGAGTGGTGAGCGTACATATTCCTTTTTATTAGGATGACGCCGACAAAAACAATAAACAATACAAAAACAACCGTTTAATAATCTAGTATTGAAAGCTTAATCTAAAGCTAGCTAGCAGTGCAGTGCATAAAATCTGGTGAGTAGTTGACTCAAAGAGAGAGAAAGACAATAGTTGACCAGTTTTGAACAGAAGCAGCAGAGCGAGAGAGAGATACAGTACATTGCTTTGTCATTATGGGGTATTGTGTGGAGATTCATGAGGATTTTTATTTTTTTTAATCCATTTTTAGAATAAGGCTGTCGGGTCCCGCCGGTGTAACTGCTAAACTGCTTGCTGTACTGCGTGATTTTAGCGGGTTAACAAACACATTAGTTCTAGTAGCTATGTTAACTATGACATTAGCTAATATGGTGACAATGATGTAGGCTGTGTGTAATGGTTAGCGGTTATGGTACTGTATGAAGGTTTGGCTTGGAAAGGTTTTTTCGCTTGGTCACAGACAGCTGTTGTGTTGTGCACTGAACTATATGAGCAAATGGAAGAGGTGAGAGGAGGAGAGCGCGTAGATGCGAGAAGGAATTATACAACGAGCAAAGTGATGATGCTGTTCGTATGTGGCTGCTATGAAAGTGAATTGTGTGTGCGGGTGATCAGTGGTGTATTCACTCGGCCGATTCTGTTGAAAAAAGTTTCCTAAATGGAACAAATGGAACGAAACGGGGATAAACCTACTTGAATTTGTCCAATAGAAACTCTTGCTTGCAACTGTTTGGCCTAATGATTACACTGTAGATCAGCTAGATGCAAGGCGGTATTCAATGTGTCACTGTCTGTCAGCTTGAGCACCTACGTTACAAACTTTCATTCGTAGGCTAGGTTGTAGGAACCTCATGAAGGGTATAGGGGAAATTAGAGTAGTAGCCTAAACCTATCGATGTTACATTGAGCTTGTTGAATTGAATATGAATGACTGTCCTCCCTAATCTTAAACAGCACCGACCGCCACTGGTGTAGGTCTATAGTTGCTTTAGAAAGACAATGTCCCGTGGCAGCAGCTCAGGTTGATGTTATTTTGATCTTTTCCTGAAGACAACTAATAGAACGCTTCAGAATGGCCAGTGAAATATGGGAAAC
Source organism: Salvelinus namaycush (assembly GCF_016432855.1). Lineage (NCBI taxonomy): Eukaryota > Metazoa > Chordata > Actinopteri > Salmoniformes > Salmonidae > Salvelinus > Salvelinus namaycush. The sequence continues at coordinate 11,436,743 of NC_052344.1, forward strand.
ATGTTTGGTGGCCAAAAAGAACTAGCCTGTCATTGCACAGTATTTGCATATTTCCCAGTGATCTTTGCCCAAACTTAAAAAATGCATTGTAACTGTTCAGTGAGGTTTGTTATATGAACCCTACAAAAATGCGGACACAATGGCAGAGTTGAACTGCCAAGCCTGACTCTTTTCTCTGTAAGTGTGCCTTAAAGGTCCACTGTGTAGTTTTTGTATGACCTGACCCATTTCAGTTGGTGTGGGAAGAAGGTTCTTCTCATCACACACAATCACCAACTAACAGGCACATGGGGGGGAGGGCTTGGAATTGAGATTGGTAAAGGTTTAGGAGTTGGGTCTCGTAATACTGTGTTCGTAACCAAGTGGGAGGTTGGAATTTACCCGTTGTGAAGTCGTAAATACCTGTCACGCCCTGGCTATAGAGAGGTTTTTTATTCTCTATTTTGGTTAGGCCAGGGTGTGACTAGGGTGGGCAGTCTATGTTCTTTTTTCTATGTTGTTGGTTTTCTATGTGCTTGGCCTGGTGTGGTTCCCAATCAGAGGCAGCTGTCTATCGTTGTCTCTGATTGGGAGCCATATTTAGGTACCCTGTTTTCCCATTTTGTGTTGTGGGTGATTAATTTCTGTTTAGTGTGTTGCACCTGACGGAACTGTTTCGGTTGTCACTTTGTTGTTTTTGCTTTTTAGTGTTCAGTTTCTATTAAATATGACGAACACTTACCACGCTGCGTTTTGGTCTTCACCTTCTTCCGACGACAGCTGTTACAGAATCACCCACCAACCAAGGACCAAGCAGCGTGGTATCGAGCAGCAGCGGTTCAACCTGTGCCTGCACTCTGGAGGGTCCGGGCTAAAGTGGTCATCCAGCCTGGAGGAGTGGTGCCAAGGCTGCGCACCAGAGCTCCAGTGCTCTCTCACAGCCCGGTCCATCCGGTGCCTCCTCCACACACCAGGCCTCCTGTAGGTCTCCCCAGCCTGGTGGGTCCTGTGGCAGCCCCACGCACCAGGCTGTCTCTCCGTCTCCTCCCTCCAGGTTCTCTCTCCTGTCCGGAGCTGCCAGAGCCGCCCGTCAGTCCGGAGCTGCCAGAGCCACCCGTCAGTCCGGAGCTGCCAGAGCCGCCCCTCAGTCCGGAGCTGCCAGAGGCTCCCCTCAGTCCGGAGCTGCCAGAGGCGCCCCTCAGTCCGGAGCTGCCAGAGGCGCCCCTCAGTCCGGAGCTGCCAGAGGCGCCCCTCAGTCCGGAGCTGCCAGAGGCGCCCCTCAGTCCGGAGCTGCCAGAGGCGCCCCTCAGTCCGGAGCTGCCAGAGGCGCCCCTCAGTCCGGAGCTGCCAGAGGCGCCCCTCAGTCCAGAGGCGCCCCTCAGTCCAGAGGCGCCCCTCAGTCCAGAGGCGCCCCTCAGTCCAGAGGCGCCCCTCAGTCCAGAGGCGCCCCTCAGTCCAGAGGCGCCCCTCAGTCCAGTGGTGCCCTCTATGAGGGTCTTCAGTCCGGGGCCCGCTGCGAGGGGCCCCGCTCCAGAGGCGCCACCGTAAGGAAGGCCCACCCGGACCCTTCCCTTTAGAGTCAGGTTTTGCGGCCGGAGTCCGCACCTTTGGGGGGGGGGGGGGGGGGGGGGGGGGGGGGGGGGGGTACTGTCACGCCCTGGCTATAGAGAGGTTTTTTATTCTCTATTTTGGTTAGGCCAGGGTGTGACTAGGGTGGGCAGTCTATGTTCTTTTTTCTATGTTGTTGGTTTTCTATGTGTTTGGCCTGGTGTGGTTCCCAATCAGAGGCAGCTGTCTATCGTTGTCTCTGATTGGGAGCCATACTTAGGTATCCTGTTTTCCCATTTTGTGTTGTGGGTGATTAATTTCTGTTTAGTGTGTGTTGCACCTGACGGAGCTGTTTCTGTTGTCACTTTGTTGTTTTTGCTTTTTAGTGTTCAGTTTCTATTAAATATGACGAACACTTACCACGCTGCGTTTTGGTCTTCACCTTCTTCCGACGACAGCCGTTACAATACCAGTTGGATTTATTCAGGTGCTTTGAACTCGTTTGAAACACAGATTGGCTAAAGGCCAACAAGCTGCGTAAACCATTAACTAAAAGTACAGCAATCATGCTTGTAAACAAATTATAGTGTTCAAAAACCATATTAATAGATTGCTTTTTATAAATAATGTTTTGTTGTTACATGTAGCCCTTTACACTCATATACGGGTTGAAAATGGCTGATTTGGGCACTGAAAAACGCCTAAATTGGAGCATTGTGGCTGAACAGTAACATGCTATACATGATGTCAGACCTCAGGCTCTGTCCTTCAAAGCGCTGTATGGGTTTTGACTGACAGCCATTCTGAACTTGAGCACCTCATGCGACAAGAAGTTGCACCCGTCCCTCCTGCTAAATGGGCAACTTTTGCAAATATTTTGTTGTCTAAGTGAGGGAAATGCTGTAAATTAAGGACTCATTGTACAGTCGTGGCCAAAAGTGTTGAGAATGACACAAATATAAATTTTCACAAAGTCTGCTTCCTTTGTTTGTATGATGGCAATTTGCATATACTCCAGAATGTTATGAAGAGTGATCAGATTAATTGCAATTAATTGCAAAGTCCCTCTTTGCCATGCAAATGAACTGAATCCCCAAAAAACATTTCCACTGCATTTCAGCCCTGCCACAAAAAAGGACCAGCTGACATGTCAGTGATTCTCTCGTTAACACAGGTGTGAGTGTTGACGTGGACAAGGCTGGAGATCACTCTGTCATGCTGATTGAGTTCGAATAACAGACTGGAAGCTTCAAAAGGAGGGTGGTGCTTGGAATCACTGTTCTTCCTCTGTCAACCATCGTTACCTGGAAGGAAACATGTGCCGTTTGTGCTTTGCACAAAAAGGGTTTCACAGGCAAGAATAATGCTGCCAGTAAGATTGCACCTAAATCAACCATTTATCAGATCATCAAGGACTTCAAGGAGAGCGGTTAAATTGTTGTGAAGAAGACACAGGACTGAAGCATTGATTATGCAAGAATGGGCTGCCATCAGTCAGGACGTGGCCCAGAAGTTAATTAACTGCATGCCAGGGTGGATTGCAGAGGTCTTGAAAAAGAAGGGTCAACACTGCAAATATTGACTCTTTGCATCAACTTCATGTTCTTGTCAATAAAAGCCTTTGACACTTATGAAATGCTTGTAATTATACTTCAGTATTCCATAGTAACATCTGACAAAAATATCTAAAGACACTGAAGCAGCAAACTTTGTGGAAATTAATATTTGTGTCATTCTCAAAACTTTTGGTCACGACTGTATTTTGAAAGATGAGACGTTGAGGATTATAATAAGTGCTGCTTTAATTGTCATACAAGCAAGCCAAAGAAGTCGAAATGTGCACTTCACAATTCTATATCATAAAACAAGTCAACTAGGCCAACGTTTATGATCTCTATTTATTTATTTATTTATATTTCACCTTTAATTAACCAGGTAGGCTAGTTGAGAACAAGTTCTCATTTGCAACTGCGACCTGGCCAAGATAAAGCATAGCAATTCGACACATACGACAACACAGAGTTACACATGGAACAAACAAAACATACAGTCAATAATACAGTAGAAAAAAGAAAGAAAAAAGTCTATAAACAGTGAGTGCAAATGAGGTAAGATAAGGGAGTTAAGGCAATAATTAGGCCATGGTGGCAAAGTAATTACAATATAGCAATTAAACACTGGAATGGTAGATGTGCAGAAGATGAATGTGAAAGTAGAGATACTGGGGTGCCGAGGAGCAAGATAAATAAATAAATACAGTATGGGGATGAGGTAGATATATGGGCTGTTTACAGATGGGCTATGTACAGGTGCAGTGATCTGTGAGCTACTCTGACAGCTGGTGCTTAAAGCTAGTGAGGGAGAAATGAGGCTTCAGTGATTTTTGCAGTTCGTCCCAGTCATTGGCAGCAGAGAACTGGAAGGAAAGGCGACCAAAGGGGGAATTGGCTTTGGGGGTGACCAGTGAGGTGTACCTGCTGGAGCGCGTGCTACGGGTGGGTGCTGCTATGGTGACCAGTGAGCTGAGATAACCTAGGTATTTGTAGTTGTCCACGTATTCTAAGTCAGAGCTGTCCAGAGTAGTGATGCTGGCCGGGCGGGCATGTGCAGGCAGTGATCGATTGAATAGCATGCATTTCGTTTTACTTACATTTAAGAGCAGTTGGAGGCCACGGAAGGAGAGTTGTATGGCATTGAAGCTCGTCTGGAGGTTAGTTAACACAGTGTCCAAAGAGGGGCCAGAAGTATACAGAATGGTGTCGTCTGCGTAGAGGTGGATCAGAGAATCACCAGCAGCAAGAGCGACATCATTGATGTATACAGAGAAGAGAGTTGGCCCGAGAATTGAACTCTGTTGCACTCCCATAGAGACTGCCAGAGGTCCGGACAACAGGCTCTCCGATTTGACACACTGAACTCTATCAGAGAAGTAGTTGGTAAACAAGGCGAGGCAATCATTTGAGAAACTAAGGCTGTCGAGTCTGCCAATAAGAATGTGGTGATTGACAGAGTCGAAAGCCTTGGCCAGGTTGATGAATACGGCTGCACAGTAATGTCTCTTATCGATGGCGGTTATGATGTCGTTTAGGACCTTGAGCGTGGCTGAGGTGCACCCATGACCAGCTCTGAAACCGGATTGCATAGCGGAGAAGGTACGGTGGGATTCGAAATGGTCGGTAATCTGTTTGTTAACTTGGCTTTCGAAGACCTTAGAAAGGCAGGGCAGGATGGATATAGGTCTGTAGCAGTTTGCGTCTAGAGTGTCTCCCCCTTTGAAGAGGGTGATGACCGCAGCAGCTTTCCAATCTTTGGTAATCTCAGACGATACGAAAGAGAGGTTGAACAGGCTAGTAATAGGGGTTGCAACAATTTAGGCAGATAATTTTAGAAAGAGAGGGTCCAGATTGTCTAGCCCGGCTGATTTGTAGGGGTCCAGATTTTGCAGCTCTTTCAGAACATCAGCTATCTGGATTTGGGTGAAGGAGAAATGGTGGGGGCTTTGGCGGGTTGCTGTGGAGGGTGCCGGGCAGTTGACCGGGGTAGGGGTAGCCAGGTGGAAAGCATGGCCAGCCGTAGCGAATTGCTTTTTGAAATTCTCAATTATAGTGGATTTATCGGTGGTAACAGTGTTTCCTAGCCTCAGAGCAGTGGGCAGCTGGGAGGAGGTGCTCTTATTCTCCATGGACTTTACAGTGTCCCAGAACTTTTTTGAGTTAGTACTACAGGATGCAAATTTCTGTTTGAAAAAGCTAGCCTTAGCTTTCTTAACTGCCTGTGTATATTTGTTCCTAACTTCCCTGAAAAGTTGCATATCACGGGGGCTATTCGATGCTAATGCAGAACGCCACAGGATATTTTTGTGCTGGTCAAGGGCAGACAGGTCTGGAGTGAACCAAGGACTATATCTATTCCTAGTTCAACATTTTTTGAATGGGGCATGCTTATTTAAGATGGTGAGGAAGGCACTTTTAAAGAATAACCAGGCATCATCTACTGACGGGATGAGATCAATATCAATGTCTCTATGTTTGATGTACAGTTACAAGATGACATGGCATTATACTCTGTGTTATTCTGAACACAATGAGCCTGTGTTTGTCTACGGTGAAGAAAATTTGCCGCGGCACACGACTCATAATGCACTCATGACTCCTATCCATGCGCACCAGAATGATTGTTTCCCTGAATTGCATTGGGAAAGAATAACACTGTAATATTGTATTTTATACCTTAGCTAGTCATGTTGGCAATAGAACAGTTTTCAAATCATGCCCACCTGACCCAGATTGCGATTTATAATGGACCGTTTTTGGATTGTGTAAACATCAACAGTAATTGTGTGCTGGTGGGGATGCAGGGTTGTGTTCCAAACAAAACAACTACAAGTGTGCTTTCTCTAGTTCCTCGATGACACAGCTAGGAGCTCAAAAAAGCACCTCAGAGTTTAAGACTGTTTGAGTCATGAAAGCGCTTTGAAATGACTTAAATGTGCACACTTTGGAGAGCTGTGTGGTTACTTGGATACACCAGTTAGTCTTCTCACTCAAACCCTTGTCATGTTTTCGTCTTACGTTGCGTCTACACCACATTTTCCAGGAATATTCTTATCATGCCACTGAATGTATACAGAGTATAACATTTCATCATCAAGAAATGCGGCGTAAAGTACAGTAAATGTAAAATGCACATAAAATCAACAGTTTGGACAAAGATAAGTGTTTCCAATGACATTAGTGTGCATTGTGTGATTTTAACCAATTATGAGTAGGTATTGCCTACTAATTGGTTATCTTCCTCTATCTTTTTTACTACAAAACATAGAAACGTGCAATTTTCATGTTGATGTTGGGGTGATGCAGGAGATAATGCAGCTGATTTTTTTTTTAAATGTCTCTTTTAAACACTGTACAGGAAATATGTATTTTTTGCATTTGTACGATTATTTTTGATGTGATATGAAAGTAGAAGGCTTTATGATTTTAGACCCTTATCGCAATTGAGATTGTTGGGGGTGGTGCTGGAGATGATAGATATGAAGTAGACGTTGTTTCATTTATTTCCCTTTAACACAGTTGCAGCCAACAGTACTTCTCAGTTTCAACAATTTTCTGCCGTCCATCCGTTTCACACGGTTATTGGAAGACGCTACATGGCTAATTAGAACAGGCCTCTCTCTTCCGTAAACAAGTCGTAACATGGAAATAGAGCCGTGTGGGGGTAAGAAGGAAGTGGTGGTCTGGAAGGGAGATACAAAAAGGGAAACATTAGGAACACATTAACATAAATGTGCATGAAATGATAAAGTAGTGCAAGGTGACTAAAGGAAATGGACATATAGCATCGATAAACTTAGAAGGCTGCCAGGACTAAACATAACTAGAACAGAGCATTAGCATAATCATTAGCATAAACTGAGGGGCATAGATATATTACATGATTAACACTTACATCTACAAGACTATATAATAACATAAAGGCACTTACATCATCATATCATGCACGTGTAACGGATGTGAAATGGCTAGCTAGTTAGCGGGTACGCGCTAATAGCATTTCAATCGGTTACGTCACTTGCTCTGAGACCTGAAGTAGGGTTTCCCCTTGCTCTGCAAGGGCCGCGGCTTTTGTGGAGCGATGGGTAACGACGCTTCGTGGGTGTCAGTTGTTGATGTGTGCAGAGGGTCCCTGGTTCGCGCCCGTGTCGGGGCGAGGGGACGGTTTAAAGTTATACTGTTACATTGATGCTGTTGACCCGGATCACTGGTTGCTGCGGAAAAGGAGGAGGTTGAAAGGGGGGTGAGTGTAACGGATGTGAAATGGCTAGCTAGTTAGCGGGTACGCGCTAATAGCATTTCAATCGGTTACGTCACTTGCTCTGAGACCTGAAGTAGGGTTTCCCCTTGCTCTGCAAGGGCCGCGGCTTTTGTGGAGCGATGGGTAACGACGCTTCGTGGGTGTCAGTTGTTGATGTGTGCAGAGGGTCCCTGGTTCGCGCCCGTGTCGGGGCGAGGGGACGGTTTAAAGTTATACTGTTACATTGATGCTGTTGACCCGGATCACTGGTTGCTGCGGAAAAGGAGGAGGTTGAAAGGGGGGTGAGTGTAACGGATGTGAAATGGCTAGCTAGTTAGCGGGTACGCGCTAATAGCATTTCAATCGGTTACGTCACTTGCTCTGAGACCTGAAGTAGGGTTTCCCCTTGCTCTGCAAGGGCCGTGGCTTTTGTGGAGCGATGGGTAACGACGCTTCGTGGGTGTCAGTTGTTGATGTGTGCAGAGGGTCCCTGGTTCGCGCCCGTGTCAGGGCGAGGGGACGGTTTAAAGTTATACTGTTACACACGTAGGATTGATGTGCTGCTGATATGGGGAAACAGGAGGGACAAGAGGAGAGGTGATTAGGGAGTGGGAACAGGTATAGAGGGAAAGGGAGTGAACATTTTGACAGTTGGAGTCCTGTAAGGGTGCACCCCGCATTTAACCCAACCCCTCAACAACTACTCATTTACATTTTAGTCATTTAACAGACACTCTTATCCATAGTGATTAGGGTTAAATGCCTTGCCTTGCTACAGACAGATTTTCCACCTAGTCGTCTCAGGGATTCAAACCAGTGACCTTTCAGTTACTGGCCCAACGCTCTTAACCGCTAGGCTATGGCTAGAAACATTAAATTAGAAAAATATTGTGATATGACATTTTGGCTATATCACCCTGCACACAACTTACCTCTTTAATAATAATAATAATAATAATAATGCTTGGGTTTTATATAGCATTCATCATGGAACCAAATATGATCTTATTAGACTCTATATTGTAAGCTTTGTACATCTTGTCCCCAGTGCAAGCTCAAAACATGATGTCCCTAAAGCCAGTATTAGACATGGTTATGGTAGACAGGCATTCATTTTGCGGGACATGATGTTGCCTGTCATTACTTCATAAGCCTCGATCACATGAAGCCAATTCTAGTGTAGCCAACTGTTGGACTATCTTGAAATTCCTATTTTATTTGAGTGTGGTCAGTGCCACTGGGCTCTGTTCTGAGACTTGGTTTCCAGAAAGACATCAGAACTACTGAGAGACATGATTGTTAATTGTAATGTGTTGGATGCATTGATTCTGTGGGGCTTGCTGGTTCTATGGGATTTAATGTGATGTGTCATTTCCTCTGGAGCTTATATGCACAATGATGGGTAACCAGGCTGTCTAGTATCTGATCTCTACTTCCCAGAAACAGTGTTTGTTTCCTTGTAAGAGAGTGGTCATGGAAGCCAACTAGATCATTTGGGTTGTGAGGTTGGCATAGCTGTGAAATTTACATTTACATTTACATTTAAGTCATTTAGCAGACGCTCTTATCCAGAGCGACTTACAAATTGAAATCTCTTGTCCTAGGCTACTGTAGGGCAAGTCTCTGTCACAGACAGTAGGAGATGCTAAAAGCTGACACGTTGCACATTGAGAAAGACAAGATTTGGAAAGAGATATACAGTTTGGTAACATAGCATGGTTTGGTTTAGGCTGTGAATATTTCCCTCATTGGTGTCATATTCCATTTTAACTAACATCTAACCATTTATCTTTTCCTCTTGATTACAACTACCCATTACCCTTTCCTCTTGATTCTCTTTACCTCCTCTCCCCCTCCCTCCTCTCATCATCTCTACCCTCTCCCCCCCCCCTCCCAGGTACCAGTCTCCTTCAGGAGGTGGTGTATCTGGTGAGTCAGGGGGCGGACCCAGATGAGATTGGTCTGATGAACATCGATGAGCAGCTTCCTGTTCTGTAGTACCCTCAGCCTGGGCTAGACATCATACAGGTAGGCCTACAGTACTGAGTATTACTACTGTTCTGGAGTACCCTCAGCCTGGGCTAGACATCATACAGGTAGGCCTACTGTACTGAGTATTACTGCTGTTCTGTAGTACCCTCAGTCTGGCATAGACATCATACAGGTAGGCCTACAGTACTGAGTATTACTACTGTTCTGTAGTACCCTCAGCCTGGGCTAGACATCATACAGGTAGGCCTACAGTACTGAGTATTACTGCTGTTCTGTAGTACCCTCAGTCTGGCCTAGACATCATACAGGTAGGCCTACAGTACTGAGTATTACTACTGTTCTGTAGTACCCTCAGCCTGGGCTAGACATCATACAGGTAGGCCTACAGTACTGAGTATTACTACTGTTCTGTAGTACCCTCAGTCTGGCCTAGACATCATACAGGTAGGCCTACAGTACTGAGTATTACTACTGTTCTGTAGTACCCTCAGTCTGGCCTAGACATCATACAGGTAGGCCTACAGTACTGAGTATTACTACTGTTCTGTAGTACCCTCAGCCTGGGCTAGACATCATACAGGTAGACCTACAGTACCGAGTATTACTACTGTTCTGTAGTATCCTCAGTCTGGACTAGACATCACACAGGTAGGCCTGCAGTACTGAGTATTACTACTGTTCTGTAGTACCCTCAGTCTGGACTAGACATCATACAGGTAGGCCCACAGTACCGAGTATTACTACTGTTCTGTAGTATCCTCAGTCTGGACTAGACATCACACAGGTAGGCCCACAGTACCGAGTATTACTACTGTTCTGTAGTATCCTCAGTCTGGACTAGACATCACACAGGTAGGCCTACAGTACTGAGTATTACTACTTCCTGTTCCTGAATTTTTTTCTTGCCTCTATTGTCACTCCAATGCTGTAGAGCTGATTCAGCCAACTAATAACAAAAATAAGAAATGTTTTTTTTTACAGCATTGCTTCATCTGGTTTTTACCTGGTATTGCATGTAGTAATAAGTACTTTGTAGCTTGCTATGCTACTTTTTTCAAAGAAAATAAAAAACCTTAATAGCAGACTAGAATAAACAACAATCATCCCATTTTCCCAAGGGAGCAAAGACAGCAAGATCTTTGTTGTATCATACAATATGTGTAATGTATTACCAGTAAAAAACATTAGTTAATTATATTAGACATAGGCCAGCTGGCTATTCAGAACATTGCATAATTAGGTTGATATACAGTACCAGTCAAAAGTTTGAACCTACCTACTCATTCAATGTTTTTTCTTTATTTTACCATTTTCTACATTATATAATAACAGTGAAGACATCAACACTATGAAATAACATATATGGAACCATGTAGTAACCAAAAAAGTGTTAAATAAATCAAAATATATTTAATATTTGAGATTCTTCAAAGTAGCCACCATTTGCCTTGATGACAGGTTTGCACACTCTTGGCATTCTCTCAACCAGCTTCATGAGGAACACTTTTCCAACAGTCTTGAAGGAGTTCCCACATATGCTAAGCACTTGATGGCTGATTTTCCTTCACTCTGCAGTCCAACTCATCCCAAACCATCTCAATTGGATTGAGGTTGGGTGATTGTGGAGGCCAGGTCATCTGATGCAGCACTCATCACTCTCATTCTTGGTCAAATAGCCCTTACTCAGCATGGAGGAGTGTTGGGTCATTGTCGTGTTGAAAAACAAATTATAGTCCCACTAAGCGCGAACCAGATGGGATGACGTATCAATGCAGAATGCTGTGGTAGCCATTCTGGTTAAGTGTGCCTTGAATTCTAAATAAATCACAACAACTACTCATTTACATTTTAGTCATTTAACAGACGCTCTTATCCATAGTGATTAGGGTTAAATGCCTTGCTCAAGGCTACAGCCAGATTTTCCACCTAGTCGTCTCAGGGATTCAAACCAGTGACCGTTCAGTTACTGGCCCAACACTCTTAACCGCTAGGCTACGGTTAGAAACATTAAATTAGAAAAATATTGTGATATGACATTTTGGCTATATCACCCTACACACAACTCATCTCTCTAATAATAATAATAATAATAATGCTTGGGTTTTATATAGCGTTTTTTTAAAATGATCTTATTAGACTATATTGTAAGGTTAGTACTGGCACTAAAACTGCACTCAATGAGCTGTATACGGCCATAAGCAAACAGGAAAACGCTCATCCAGAGGCGGTGCTCCTGGTGGCCGGGGACTTTAATGCAGGGAAGCTTAAATCAGTTTTACCTCATTTCTATCAGCATGGTAAATGTGCAACCAGAAGGAAAAAAATTGTAGACCACCTTTACTCCACACACAGACGCGTACGAAGCTCTCCCTCACCCTCCACTTGGCAAGTCTGACCATTCTATCCTCCTGATTCCTGCTTACAAGCAAAAATTAAAGCAGGATGCACTAGTGACTCGGTCTAAAAAAAAGTGTTCAGATGAAGCAGATGATAAACTACAGGACTGTTTTGCTAGCACAGACTGGAACATGTTCCGGGATTCTTCCGATGGCATTGAGGAGTACACCACATCTGTCACTGGCTTTATCAATAAGTGCATCGAGGACATCGTCCCCGCAGTGACTGTACGTACATACCCCAACCAGAAGCCATGGATTACAGGCAACATTCGTACTGAGCTAAAGGGTAGAGCTGCTGCTTTCAAGGATCGGCAGCTTTCAAGGAATCTATAAGAATTCCTGCTATGCCCTCCGACGAACCATCAAACAGGCAAAGCATCAATACAGGACTAAGATTGAATCGTACTACACCGGCTCCGATGCTCGTCGGATGTGGCAGGGCCTGCAAACTATTACAGACTACAAAGGGAAGCACAGCTGAGAGCTGCCCAGTGACAAGAGCCTACCAGACAAGCTAAATAACGTCTATGCTCGCTTCGAGGCAAGTAACACTGAAACAAGCATGAGCGCATCAGCTGTTCCAGATGACTGTGTGATCACGCTCTCCGCAGCCAATGTGAGTAAGACCTTTAAACAGATCAGCATTCACAAGGCCGCTGGGCCAGACGGATTACCAGGACGTGTACTATGAGCATGCGCAGACCAACTGGCAAGTGCTTCACTGACATTTTCAACCTCCCCCTGTCTGAGTCCCGTAATACCAACATGTTTCAAGCAGACCACTATAGTCCTTGTGCCCAAAAACACTAAGCTAACCTGCCTAAATGATTACCGACCCGTAGCACTCACGTCTGTAGTCATGAAGTGCTTTGAAATGCTGGTCATGGCTCACATCAACACCATTATCCAAGAAACCCTAGACCCACTCCAATTTGCATACCGCACCAACAGATCCACAGATGATGCAGGTTCTAGTGCACTCCACACTGCACTTTCACACCTGGACAAAAGGAACACCTATGTGAGAATGCTATTCATTGACTACAGTCGTCGTCGTCGTCCCCCCGGAACGCTGCTGCTACTTTATGTTATATCTATGCATAGTCACTTTAACAACTCTACCTACATGTACATATTACCTCAATTACCTCGACACCGGTGGCCCCGCGTATTGACTCTGTACCGGTACCCCCTGTATATAGCCCCACTATTGTTATTTACTGCTGCTCTTTAATCATTTGTTCTTAAAACTGCATTGTTGGTTAAGGGCTTGTAAGTAAGCATGTTACTGTTGCATTCGGCGAATGTGACAAATAAAATTTGATTTGATTTATTTAGGCTGCAATTTCTTATGCTGGTAACTCTAATGAACTTGTCCTCTGCAGCAGAGGTAACTCTGGGTCTTCCCTTCCTGTGGCGGTCCTCATGAGAGCCAGTTTCAGCATAGCACTTGAAGCTTTTTGCAACTGCACCCGAAGAAACTGACCTTCATGTCTTAAAGTAATGATGGACTGTCGTTTCTCTTTGTTTATTTGAGCTGTTCTTGCCATAATAAGAACTTGGTCTTTTACCAAATAGGGCTGTCTTCTGTATACCACCCCTACCTTGTCACAACACAACTGATTGGCTCAAATGCATTAAGAGGGAAAGAAATTCCACAAATGAACTTTTAACACGGCACATTTGTTAATTGATATGCATTCGAGATGAGTACCTCATGAAGCGTGTTGAGAGAATGCCAAGAGTGTGCAAAGCTGTCATCAAGGCAAAGGGTGGCTACTTTGAAGAATCTCAAATCTATATATTTATTTAACTAGGCAAGTCAGTTTAGAACAAATTCTTATTTACAATGACAGCCTACCCCAGCCAAACCTGGACAACACTGGGCCAATTGTGCACTGCCCAATCACAGCCGGATGTGATGCAGCCTAGTTTCAAACCAGGTAGTGCAGTGACACCTCTTGCACCAAGATGCAGTGTCTTAGACCACTGTGCCACTCAGGAGCCCAACTTGATTACATTTTTGGTTACTACATGATTCCATATGTGTTATTTCATAGTTTTGATGTCTTCGCTATTGTTCTACAATGTAGAAAATAGTAAAAATCAAGAAAAACCCTTGAATGAGTAAATGTGTCCAAACTTTTGACTGGTATTGTATGAGGGCTTATGTTGGTTTTTAGCAATGTTCATGTTGAAGGTCATGTCTTTGCCCTGTTTCAAGTCTGATAAAACGCACCCCTTTTCATTGAACCTCAACACCTTAATCCAGATGTCAAAATGTATGATATGTCTCCTTAAGTCCCCATAAGCAATGGCAAAAAATATTGTATTCTAACGTTCATAAAATATTTTGGTAATGTGCATTAAACAATTATTGTGTTTTATCCTGTGATTAAGTAGATACTCTCACAGGAACATATTTAAAGAGTACCCAATGCTTGGACTTATATCAAGTAAAATAATCACAAATATTAGATATGCAGGCAGCACTGCAGGCAAACACGAGAGATTAGAATGTCATGTGTAATCTGAAACCTACAGTAATCTTGCTCTGTAAACAACTTTGTTTAGTCAACATGTAATACAACAAGATAACCTATGTAAAACATACAGGGTCTGTAAAATGTATATAGGTTCAGAAATGTTGTGAAATAGCACAGTTACAAATAGAAATCAAACTGGATGGACATCAGAAATAGAGGAAGGACTAAGAACAAACAAAATAGAACTATTGTAAATAGATTGTGTCTGTAAAATGTGTATAATATGTATAAACTGAAAGTAGAAGCCTAAGTGTGACTTTTTATTAGTTTACTCCAATTGGGGGAGGTGTGGTAGAGTTTGCGGGGAATAATAAAGGTATATTCTTTAAAAAAGTGTGTATATATATGTACGTACAGTATACATGTATGTATGTATGTATGTATGTATGTATGTATGTATGTATGTATGTATGTATGTATGTATGTTTATGTATATATACATATATGGGTATGTATGTTTATGTACTGTATGTATGTATGTATGTATGTATGTATGTATGTATGTATGTATGTATGTATGTATGTATGTATGTATGTATATACATTTACCCCAAAAATATATGGGGGATTAGAAATGATGCAGACAATTACATTGATGGAAGCAACAATCTATCCCCAATATTAAAGCTGATCCACCCCTTAAATAAAAAATGTAATAAAAAAATACACCAATTTCTTTTAAATTAAAAATGTTATTAAAAATGTTTATAGACATCTTGCTGTTGTGCCAGATTGCATATCTCGGTTCTCCAGTCACATGGAGTAAGTACACTTTCCGAAACATGCTCACTAAATGCAGCAACCCTTTTTCTCTTCTCATACTTCGACTTTATACATCAAAACATCCCGAAGTCTTAAAGCCTAACCAGAGGAGGCTGGTGGGATGAGCTATAGGAGGATGGGCTCATTGTAATGGCTGGAATGGAATAAATGGAATGGTATCTAACAAATGGAAACCATATGTTTGACTCCATTCCATTAATTTCATTCCAGCCATTACAATGAGCCCATCCTCCTATAGCTCCTCCCACCAGTCTCCACTCAATCTAACTCCACTTACACTTAATCACAGTAAAACAATTATTTACACTCTATCAGTATATATGGCTAATTAAGCAGCCCATATATAGCGCAGCACTTGTAGACGAGCACAGGAAAGCAGCGCCAGAGATGAAAGGGGAAACTAGTGATCATCAAACCTGAGTTAATAGGTAGACCATCTTTGGTATGTGCAGCTCGCCTTGCTCCCTCTGACAGTCAAACAAACGGTGAGATTGAGAGTTTTGTCATGACTGAAACTTTTACAAGCTAATGTTACAGGCGGCTCCACTTTCTGCAGCAGTTGAGGGGAGGCGTGTGTGTGTGCTTTGCAGAAGACCAAAACTAACAAGAATTACCAGTCATTCACAACCAGGCCAGTGTCTCCTCCATGCACATCCAATTGGGTGATAACTAGCTTTTTTATCTGACTTAACTCCCATTGAGTTATTATGTATTGAGTTCCATGTGTTGATTGCCTCTGGTCACTAAAATATAGACACTCATTTTTCTCATTTTTTCTAAGAGGACAGGCCACATGATGTTGATGCAAGGGGCTAGCTGAGGTTTGAGTTTGCGTGTGTGTCTGTTGTCTCTCTGTCTGTGTACGCACGTCTGTTTGTGTGCATGTGCCTAGGAGTGTGTGGGTGCGTGTGTGAATGTGACCGAGCGACTGTGTGTATGTGACGGTGTCTGCTGATAAGTATTAACCCCTATAGCCCGGTGGATGTATATGTTTCACCATCTGTATTTCTACACCCGTTCATTTGTAACATGAGTGGCAATGGTGAAACAGCTTCCCCCTCTGTTCCTAATTGAATAGAAGGAAGGTCATTGTCTGGTTAAAGACTTCAGTCATGAGAACATCTTGTCCAAGAGAGCCTCTGGTTAATGACCAGTCATTAGAACATCTTGTCCAATAGATTCTCTGGTTAATGACCAGTCATTAGAACATCTTGTCCAATAGATTCTCTGGTTAATAACCAGTCATTAGAACATCTTGTCCAATAGATTCTCTGGTTAATGACCAGTCATTAGAACATCTTGTCCAATAGATTCTCTGGTTAATGACCAGTCATTAGAACATCTTGTCCAATAGATTCTCTGGTTAATGACCAGTCAATAGAACATCTTGTCCAATAGATTCTCTGGTTAATGACCAGTCAATAGAACATCTTGTCCAATAGATTCTCTGGTTAATGACCAGTCATTAGAACATCTTGTCCAATAGATTCTCTGGTTAATGACCAGTCAATAGAACATCTTGTCCAATAGATTCTCTGGTTAATGACCAGTCATTAGAACATCTTGTCCAATAGATTCTCTGGTTAATGACCAGTCAATAGAACATCTTGTCCAATAGATTCTCTGGTTAATGACCAGTCATTAGAACATCTTGTCCAATAGATTCTCTGGTTAATGACCAGTCATTAGAACATCTTGTCCAATAGATTCTCTGGTTAATGACCAGTCATTAGAACATCTTGTCCAATAGATTCTCTGGTTAATGACCAGTCATTAGAACATCTTGTCCAATAGATTCTCTGGTTAATGACCAGTCAATAGAACATCTTGTCCAATAGATTCTCTGGTTAATGACCAGTCAATAGAACATCTTGTCCAATAGATTCTCTGGTTAATGACCAGTCAATAGAACATCTTGTCCAATAGATTCTCTGGTTAATGACCAGTCATTAGAACATCTTGTCCAATAGATTCTCTGGTTAATGACCAGTCAATAGAACATCTTGTCCAATAGATTCTCTGGTTAATGACCAGTCAATAGAACATCTTGTCCAATAGATTCTCTGGTTAATGACCAGTCATTAGAACATCTTTATCTGATGTAGATAGCACAATTATTTTCATTCCGTCATTGAGATATATTATGATTAGTATTGCATGGATTCTACAGGCTGAGGAAACTTCCCTCTCTCTACTGTAGATCAAGTGGTGTTTGAGACAAATGTGTGTTGAAGTTTGTATGCTGCATGTGTACAACTTTTCCCGGCTAAAATCTTGAGTTGATGTTTTTAATGTTCTGTTCTCGGTATTCATCAAGTGTAGAAGAAGGGGGGCCATGCAACAAGTAGACTGGTGAGAGTGCTGCACCTGGGACCCAAACTCACCCATGATGTACCAGACGGCACTTCTTCCTCGGCTGAGAGAAAAAAAGTGTGTATTAGTATTGTATTTATTAGGGATCCCCATTAGTTCCTGCCAAGGCAGCAGCTACTCTTCCTGGGTCCATTAACACATTAAGGCACTTACATTACACATAAAACAAAAGATAAAACAGTAATATAACATAACATTCTTACACCACTATATATCTATAATACAAAATGTATAATACCACCATACAACAATATTACAGTGTGCGTGTACTAGTGTGTGTGCGTCAGTGGAGGCTACTGAGGGGAGGACGGCTCATTATATTGGCTGGAATGGAGCAAATGGAATGGCATCAAATACATGGAAACCATGTGTTTGATGTACAGTGCATTCGGAAAGTATTCAGACCCCTTGACTTTTTCCACATTTTGTTACATTACAGCCTTATTCTAAAATTTATTTAATATTTTTTTTCCTCATCAATCTACACACAATACCCCATAATGACAATTTAATTTAAAAAATAATAATTTCAGAATAAAGCTGTAACAACAAAATGTGGAAAAAGTCAAGGGGTCTGAATACATTCCGAATTCACTGTATTTGATATCATTCCACTGATTCCACTCCAGCCATTACCACGAGCCCCTCCCAAATTAAGGTGTCACCAACCTCCTGTGGTGTGCGTACGTGTGTGTATCGCTTCACAGTCCCTGCTGTTCCATAGATGTATTTTTATCTGTTTTTTAAAACTGATTCTACAGCGAGCATCAGTTACCTGTTGTGGAATAGAGTTGCATGTAGTCATGGCTCTATGTAGTACTGTGCGCCTCCTATAGTCTGTTCTGGACTTGGGGATTGTCAAGAGACCTCTGTTGGCATGTCTTGTGGGGTATGCAATGGTGTCCGAGCTGTGTGCTAGTAGTTTAAACAGACAGCTCTGTGCATTCAGCATGTCAACACTTCTTACAAAAACAAGTGGTGATGAAGTCAATTTCTCCTCCACTTTGAGCCATGAGAGATTGACATGCATATCATCAATGTTAGCCCTCCGTGTACATTTAAGGGCCAGCCGTGCTGCCCTGTTCTGAGCTAATTGTAATTTTCCTTCGTCCCTCTTTGTGGCACCTGACCACACGACTGAACAGTAGTCCAAGTGCGACAAAACTAGGCCCTGTAGGACCTGACTTGTTGATAGTGCTGTTAAGAAGGCAGAGCAGAGCTTTATTATGGACAGACTTCTCCCCATCTTAGCTACTGTTGTATCAATTTGTTTTGACCATGACAGTTTACAATCCAGGGTTACTCCAAGCAGTTTAGTCACCTCAACTTGCTCAATTTACACATGATTAATTACAATATTTAGTTATGGTTTAGGGTTTAATGAATTATTTGTCCTTTCCACCCATTCGGAAACTAACTGCAGTTCTTTGTTAAATGTTGCAGTCATTTCAGTCGCTGAAGTGTATATTGTTGAGTCATCCTTTTACTAATGCATGTCGTTAGTAAAGATTGAAAAAAAGTAAGGGGCTTAGACAGCTGCCCTAGGGAATTCCTTATTCTACCTGAATTATGCTGGAGAGAAAACCCTCTGTGTTTTGTTAGACAGGTAACTCTTTATCCACAATATCGTAGGGGGTGTAAAGGAGGCTTTACTATTCTTAGGTAGCAGAATGACTTTTGCTTCCTTCCAGGCCTGAGGGCACACTCTCTAGTAGGCTTAAATTCAAGATATGGCAAATAAGAGTGGCAGTATTGTCTGCTATTATCCTCAATAAATTTCCATCCAAGTTGTCAGACCCCGCTGGCTTGTCATTGTTTATAAGACAACAATCATTTGTATGTGTGAGTGAGTAAATGTACTCGTACACCCTTGGCAAGCTGGTAGGTCTGGTTGTACTTCCACATTCGTTCACCAGCTCCACAACGTCTGTGTCAGGGGCCTCTCTATGGAAGTCAACACTCATGAGGAAAGCCATCCTGGGCAGGAGTCTGGGGATCTGGGGTGGCAGGTAGCCTAGTGGTCAGAGCATTGGACTTGTAACCAAAAGGTTGGCTAATCAAATCCCTGAACTGACAAGGTAAAAAATATGTTGTTCTTCCCATGAACAAGACAGTTAACCCACTGTTTCTATGCTGTCATTGAAAATAAGAATTTGTTCTTTAACTGACTTGCCTAGTTAAATAAATAAAAATCTGCTCTATGTCCATGCATAGTCAACCAGGAAGATACTGGAATTAGCGGTAGGGAGATGGAAGAGAAAGTGATTAGAAGGCAGGACAGATGAAGAATAGAAGAGATGAAATTGGGAGGTGAAATTGGGGTGGCAGGTAACCTAGTGGTTAGAGCGTTGGACTAGTAACTGAAAGGTTGCAAGATCAAACTGACAAGGTAAAAATCTGTTCTGCCCCTGAACAAGGCAGTTAACCCACTTTGGGGGTTTTATTGAAAATAAGAATTTGTTCTTAACTGACTTGCCTAGTTAAATAAAGTATTTTTTTTAAATGCTGGGATGTGTAAGAGAATTTTTAAGTATAAAAAAAAACTGTACCGACTTCATACAATCTTTTCCATAGTTTTACACCTAGGCCTACTTATAAAAACATTCTGTGCTCTTGAAATGCTCAACTGCATATCTCTATGAAGAAGAGAGGTGGTAGGTGAAGTGTGTTGGTGACTTGTCTGAGATCCAACAGGTGGTTATTTATTATGACTACAGCGCCCTCACCTGGTGGGGTCTGAGGCTTGCATGCCATGCCCTCTTGTCACAATCACTCGTTTGTACCTCTCTACTGTACACCAGGATTAGCATTCTCTCTTGATCTCCTTCTTTATCGTCCTGTTGTACCTGCAATGATGCCGAACACGTCCCCTGCATCGTGCACCTAAAGCAAGGGCAGATCTAGGTAGGCTAGCCAGATAATAAGAACATGACCAAAAAAAAAACTATTGAACGCAACTACATGCACAGAACGATAACTTTAAAATTGCGTTAAACCAACTGTAAAATATGCAAACCATTCAGAAAGGCATTCGATCTGATACTGAGCTGTAGCTAATATTATCTGGCCATAGCCATTACGCTACCAACCTCACTGATACATTTGTAGTACAAGTTCTTCCAATACTGCAGTGGGATTATTGAGGACTGGAGTGCAAAGAGGGAATGGTACTGAAATGTCCATCCTAGCCATTAATAACATTTGTGTTTGATTCACTGAGGGACGTAGCTGCGGGAAGTAGGGATGCTACAGCACCACCCTGAAAAATAGGAGTGAAACATATCTTCTTCTACTACTTCTATAAACTGGCAAACAAACTGAAAGGGTGCACACTGCCACCTAGAGTGTGTTGTTTGAACAGGTTGGCGATTTACTGCCACCTGCAATTATGGAACGTTAACTTAAATATAATTAATTGGCTGATCCCTCCTAGTGACCTGGATGGAATTATGTAATCATTCCTTAACCCATAGGAAATCCCACCCAGTTGACTACTTCAAATGGTGAAAGTCCTCAATGGCGCTGGCCATGCTGAAACAGGCTTTTGGGCACTAGAGTCCTCTATCTATCTCTATGGAATGAACAGAGGCTGAATACCAAATCACCCCCTTCACCTCGCCCCTCGCCATTTGCACAAGTTTCCCAAAGCTGAGGGAGTGAATTATAGAGGGTGTACTGTAGGTAGGGGCTATAGAGCCCCTCCGGTGATTCATGGGTAACTGCATACTTCATGTAACTGTCAATAAAAGCCTTTGACACTTATGAAATGCTTGTAATTATACTTCAGTGTTCCATAATAACATCTGACAAAAATATCTAAAGACACTGAAGCAGCAAACTTTGTGAAAATGTATATTTGTGTCATTCTCAACTTTTGGTCACGACTGTACACTTGTCTGTATAATGAAAAACGTCACGATGTAAACGAGGCATAACATAAACCATGTGGCCTATACACCCCTTTCTGTGTTTGCACATTGAAGCAAAAAAAAGCTTATATTTGCATGTTGCTTATGAGTGCATTTCACACTACTTTTGGATTATAATTTGACTAAGGCTCTTATGAATGTCCTGCACAATATAATGTGTGTGTCATCATCGCAAATCAACTGCATTATACTTTAAAAAAACACTTCAACCAGTAAAATGTATCTTTGGCTAGCTTTTGCTACAGCCCATGTCAATGAGCGTTAGCATTTTAGCTAACGACTGCTGCATCCAAAATAGTTATTTTGCTAAAATCACAACAAAATATAATCTTAGTGACTGTTAAAGCAAGAATCAAAACATCATTGTAAGCGTATGAGACCGCAAAAAAAGTGATTTTGTTTAGAAGTAATATAAATGTAAATCTAGGCTATGTTGAATGGGCATCTCTTCGTGACGTCAGTGTGTCGTGTACTGGAAAAGGGTCTATAGTCTATGGTGGAAAGCGTATGAAAGCGTATGGCCTTTTCTGTAGCCTACAGGCTGGAGATTAAATGTATGACAATTTCACGAGCCAGACACTTTTTACATCATGCACATTTCTCCGACCAAATAGCCTAACCTAAATGGGGCCCAATCAAATAAAAAATGCACTTAAATGTGGCATGTTAACAAACATAATAGCATAAATACAGGACAGATCAAAGTAAAATGGACAATATGGAAACGGAAAATTAGGCTACTCACAACTGCTGTCCAGGAGTTTTACCCCTTGGGCTTAAATTGTCATGATAATCAATGCTTTCAAGTTTGTATCCGTACATTTTTTGATTATGATCATAATGAAAAATTAAATACTTCTCCATTTCCAGCTGTGTAAACACATTGATTCTCATTGCAAATAGGCTCAGGATAGCTGATATTCAGAGCTTAATAGCCAAATTGATTAGTCACAGGAATCAGGATTAATAAAGCCAATGCAACGGCCTGTTTTATAAATGGTGGGCCTACAATATGAATGGGCATTCACAACATTCCATTGTCGCCGACATGGTAGACTGCACCCCAGTAAGCATGGGCCGAAGCAGATGTCTTGTTTTGGTCCTTTTATGTGAGGTCCGGAACGCCTTGATTTCAACATCTACAAACCAGACCAAATTTGAACCAATCATAGACATCTATGTTTTGGTTCAGATTTGGTCCGGACCAGCCCAAACATTTGACTGGACCAAATCTGAACAAATCATAGACATCTATGTTTCACAAGTTTGAACAGCACAGCAGTGTACAGTACATTAGAGTACAGTAAATGGTAGTTCAGTACAGTACAACAGTACAAGTATAATGTACTGTATTGTACCCTACTTTACTCTATTGAACTCTACTCAAGACATCTTTTCAACTTTAATTCAGAACCGAAAATTAACCTAACTTCAACATCTGGGAAAATACATATTTTGGATGTGTACAAAACAGGAACACCTTCCTAATACTGCGGCAGGTAGGTAGGTAGTCTAGTGGTTGGAGAGTTGGACTAGTAACCGAAAGGTTGGAAGATCAAATCCTGAGCTGATCAAGGTAAAAATCTGTTGTTCTGCCCCTGAACAAGGCAGTTAACCCACTGTTCCTAAGCCACCATTAAAAATAAGAATTTGTTCTTAAAGAATGCAAGTGTTCTCCATAAAATTGCTGCAGAAAGATTTTACACAATTTTACATTTTGGAGAGGTTTTTGACGCCTGGGTATGGACAAAAGCACATACAGTCAGATTGGTATAACATATCAGGCATACTTTTTCCAGGCACATGTTGACAAGATGTTGGGGAATCACTGGAGGCCGACCAGCTGAGTATCTTTGAATAGTCACCTCAGTGTACAGCTCAATAAACAAACCAGGCATTTTGTTATATTTCAGTCTTCTGTGATATAGTGTATATAAAGTGTAATATTGGGATGTAATCTCAAAATGGAATACATTTCAACTCCATATCATACATGGTACAGGTGTATTCTTCAATTTAAGCCCATAACCATGTGTGATGTGTATACTCTTGTCTCAAAGTAGATTTGTTTAAGACTACCAGGAAACGCTCTGTGCGGACCCCTGTTGAAGCCCACCGTGGTAAAAGGTTCATGACCCCTATATTGTCTGTTCACTCTATAAGTCAAACCAATAAAAAATGTATTGGTCACAAACACGTGTTTAGCAGATGTTATTGCGGTTGTAGCGAAATGTCTCCCTCTATTACTCTTTCTTTCAATCTCTCACCCTCTTTAACGCTCTCATTTAAACATGATACAACTGGGACAGGTATGGACTGATTCCCAGAAACCTTGCAGGAGGCTACTCCTTCGTCTCTTGACTATAAGGTTATTTATTGGGTTCAAAATTAAGAGAGAGGGGAAAAAAGGCCAGGTGTCGCACAGACACTCCGCTAAGAACTACTTAATCGTGATTGTGTGTGTCCCTAGTCAGCGAGATCCATCAGAACCATTGGCACGCCTCTGATCCAGAGGACCAATAGGTCAATAGTCCTACAACTGACTCAGATGGCATTTATCAATGGTGTGACATGATCAACGAGTGGAAGGCTACCATATTTCTACACAGGCATGTATTTTGGCTCAAATTATACATCATTTGCAGTTTAGAACATGAGAAAAATGTAACCTATTTTAAAATTCTAAATTCAACCTATCTATTACATAGGAGCAACGTTTCCAGCATTGTTAAAGTAATTTCACCCCATGTCTCAAGACCACAAGTTATTATTCTTGAAAGTTAATTTGACTGCTAATCTGAAGTTGCCCTAAACACATGAAAGAGAGGACTACTCCTTGTGCGTAAAAGTCTCCATCCAGGCAATCCACTGATGACAGGGACCGGTGAAATCAAGGGCCAGTGTACAGTAGGGTACTGTAGCCTACCTATGGATGCCTGGCTGGCGAGCACCGAGGCGGAGAGGGAACCAGCTGAAGCCCCGTAGATCTTGGCGGCTCCTTTGATGAGGTAAGGCGCTTGTTCCAACAGGCAGCTGGCCACTCCGATGTGATAGATCCCCAGGAACCCGCAGCCGGCGAACGACAGAATCCATTCCTTCGTTAGGTCGAACATCCCGGGTGGACAGTCCTTGGCGAGGACCTAGACGGTTGGGTAAATGCGCTCGTTATGATCACTCCAAAATGTTAACTTTTTTATCAAGTTCCCTTCAGTGTTGGTTGAATGTCAACAGCTCCGAAAGATATTGGAATAGAGGACGGCTCAAACTAGCGTACACTAGCCAGTCTACTCCTTGTGCAATGTACGAAGAGACCGAGAGTCATCTATTGAGAATCGCCGGAGCGCTGAACTACCCGGTTCAAGAACAGGGCAGGTCTGGCCAATCTGCATAAGGAGGCAAGAGTCTTATTTTAGGTGGAGCCACGCCCCATTGGAAATAAATGAGAGATGCATTCGATTAATATCTATTATATCATAATCTGTATATTTGTTTAACCTGCCTGCTATTACTATGCCAACTCGAACCTTATTAACCGATTTGAGTAGCCTATATCGTCCACTGCGGTCAGGAGAGCCGAGATTCGCAATACGCAGTCAAGCCACCCGCGCTTCAGGCTCCTGAATTTGGTTCGCGAATACACAACACTTTACGGTATCGCCTATTTTCAGGTAGGAAAACCGAGGGGGAAAGATCAGGTCGCACCATTGTAGCAAATGAGAGGGCAGATAAGCGTGTGAACAACAGGCACAACTCCGATATAAAGTATTTTTTCGCAAAGTTGTCGGGATGTTACGTGCCCTATTTATAAAAGTATACTCGTAACAACCTAATCATAGCGAAACTCATATTCGATCAAACAAGTAGTGATGTTACGTTTGGTACAGGAGCTCCAAGGCATGCCTCGAAATCGTTACGAAGCTAACGCCTCGACCACACCTACAGTGCTGAGCGAAAAATGGGACACAGCATGTGTGCAACAAAAGTTCAACATTCACCTTCTGCTACCACTTCTGTCAAGCCAAAAAGACATACAGTTTGATGCATGCGTTCGACAAATCTGACGTATACAGAACGCAATGCATACACAGCTTCCATTGGAAATGAATGTACATATATGTAGCAGTGTGATGTCGTTCCCCTAGATTGTGCCCCAAGTGGCACACAAGGACCAGTTCAAATAGGCCAAGTCAAGAAGGGGTGTTTAATAATAATAATAATTCAGAGAGAGTTTTTTTATTTCATTACAGCTGCATAGCTAATGTTATTTTTGGGGGGATGCAAACACTTTTTCATATCTATATTGTAAATACACTTGATTGTAAACGTTTTGTATATTTTGGTTTGGTCCATGTGGGGTATCTGTGTTACCTACCCTTCTATTGTTCTCTCTTGCCTGACCTTCAATTAGCGAGGTATGTTGCCCTTGGCTCTGCTATTTTTCAATATAAAACTGTGTTAATGTTACACAATGTGCTGTTATGGTTGCATACGTTTTGTTAAATATTTATATTTTACATATTATATGTTCAAAAGTTTTAACGAGCTCGCTAGCTAGGGTACCTATTGTAACTTGTGGTTACTTGGGACAGTGTTTGAGTGAGTTTCCATGTGCTCGCGCAGGTGCCTGAGAGCTGTGACTGCACCAAGGGCTAACATATTGTACGTTGTCTCTTCGTGCACAGGACAAATAAAAATTCAACAAGCAGACCTCCAGTTGTGGCAGTCCTCATTAAATTACACAATGCAGAACGATCCATGCTACATATATATATATACAAAAGTATGTGGACACCCCTTTAAATTAGTGGATTTGGCTATTTCAGCCACACCTGTAGAAAATCAAGCACACAGCCATCCATAAACAAACATTAGTAATAGAATGGCCTTACTGAAGAGCTCCGTGACTTTCAACGTGGCACCGTTATAGGATGCCACCTTTCCAACAAGTCAGTTAGTCAAATGTCTGCCCTGCTAGAGCTGCCCCAGTCAACTGTAAGGGCTGTTATTGTGAAGTGGAAACGTCTAAGCGCAACAGCGGCTCAGCTGCAAAGTGGTAGGCCACACAAGCTCACAGAACGGGACCGCAGAGTGCTGAAGCAAGTAGTGAGTAAAAATCGTCTGTCTTCAGTTGCAACACTCACTACCGAGTTCCAAACTGCCTCTGGAAGCATTGTCAGCACAATAACTGTTCGTCGGGAGCTTCATGAAATGGGTTTCCATGGCCGAGCAACCGCACACAAGCCTAAGATCACCATAAGCAACGCCAAGCGTCGGCTGGAGTGGTGTAAAGCTAGCCGCCATTGGAATCTGGAGCAGTGGAAACGCCTTCTCTGGAGTGATGAATCACGCTTCACCATCTGGCAGTCTGATGGACTAATCTGGGTTTGGTGGATGCCAGGAGAACGCTACCTGCCCCAATGCATAGTGCCAACTGTAAAGTTAAGTGGAGGACGATTAATAGTCTGGTGCTGTTTCATGGTTCGGGCTAGGCCCCTTAGTTCCAGTGAAAGGAAATCTTAACGCTACAGCATACAATGACATTGTGACATGTGCTTCTAACTTTGTGGCAACAGTTTGGGGAAGTCCCTTTCCTGTTTCAGCATGCCCTCATGCACAAAGCAAGGTCCATACAGAATGGTTTGTTGAGATCAGTGTGGAAAAACTTGACTGGCCTGCACAGAGCCCTGTCCTCAACCCCATCGAACACCTTTGAGATGCATTGGAACGCCGACTGTGAGCCAGGCCTAATCGCCCAACGTCAGTGCCCGATCTCACTAATGCTTTTGTGGCTGAATGGAAGCAAGTCCCCGCAACAATGTTCCAACATCTAATGGAAAGCCTTCCTAGAAGAGTGGAGACTGGCATAGCAGCAAAGGGGGGACCAACTCCATATGAATGTCCATGATTTTGAAATGATAGAGGTGTCCACATACTTTTGGTCACGTAGTGTACTTGCAAAACACTATCGGTGTCATTTTCGATAGCAGAGTGCCGATGTATGTATCACTTTGTCAGAAGTACGTCATCAATCACATCTGAAGCTTCTTTTTCTCACATGCTTTTTCAAATCATGTGTTACTAAATACAGGATCCAACTGACTTCACCTTGGTTTCGATGCTTTCTTCGATTCCAAGTTGCTTTCAAACACTGACCTCTACTATACGCCGTACTTACAAATATAGTTAGGATTTTGTACAGACTCATGTTTCAGCATGATAATGCACAGCCCCATGCCTCAAGAATCTGTACGCAATTCCTGGAAGCTGAAAATATCCCAGTTCTTCCATGGCCTGCATACTCACCAGACATGTCACCCATTGAGTATGTTCGGGATGCTCTAGATTAACATCTACGACAATGTGTTCCAGTTTCCGCCAATATCCAGCAACTCCGTGCAGCCGTTGAAAAGGTGTGGGACAACATTCGACAGGCCACAATCAACTCGACGTGAAAGAGATGTGTCGCACTGCATGAGGCAAATGGTGGTCACACAAGATACTGACTGGTTTTCTGATCCATGCCCCTACCTTTTATTTGAATGTATCTGTGACTAACAGATGCCTATCTGTTTTCCCAGTCATGTGACATCCACAGATTAGGACCTAATACATATTTTGACTGATTTACTTTGTATGAACTGTAACTAAGTCAAATCTTTGAAATTCTTGCATGATGCATACATTTTTTTGTTCAGTGTACTTTTTTTGGACTACTGTCCACATCTGTTTTTCAACAGAACAAAAAGCCCAATCACACAGAATTGTCATGTCTGTAACCTCAAACGTTATGCCACAGGTGAAAGCCCTTCCTGTCACAGAGACCCCACACTCATTAGTGCGACTAGGTTCCATCTCCTGACCTTCATGTGTAATGCACAGGGAAAACCCCAACTAATATACTGTTTATAGGCAGAGTTCCTTCTACATGATGTAGCAGTTGGTCACAGCAATGTCAATGAAATTGAGAAACGGTCCTGTATCATCTCTTAGTCTTGTGGAGCACAGAGTAGTACTGTAGTGTCCATCCACCTGGTAAAGAGGAGGTTGCCACCTCTGATCCACCTCGGTGGGGGTGGTTGGTTGGTCTGGCTCATCTTATCTTCTTGACTAAATGAAAAATAGATTTAATGTGGCAACATTGTAAAAATATTGGCACATTTCAAAAGCAGAAAATCCTTCATTACCAACATTCATACTTCTTTTCACTAAATTAACTCCCCTCCCCAATTTAGCTCAGTGGAAGTGAAGGTGTGAAGTGGGAGAACGTTATAGCCTGCCCTATGCTATTGTTTTGTTGTATTGGTAGAGGGTTATGTGCTGTGAAAATGTAGCATACTAGGCATTCAATGTTCATGTTCTGTGCTGTAGCCTTTTGTGATGTAGGCCTATTCCAATATAAAATAAACCCTGTATCACCAAGTGTCTATATTTTCAATATTAAAATGCCTTGGGGTGGAAAGTTCTGTGCTGTAAAAATGTAGCATACTAGGCTACATTGTTTATTTTCTGTGCTGTAGCCTATCGTGATGTAGGCCTATTCCAATATAAAATAAACCCTGTATCACCAAATATGGATATTTGGTGATACAGGGTTTATTTTGCCTTCTCCCTACAGTTTTCAGCAGTTATCTTCGCCCACGACTGCCTCATGTGAACTACAATCCTGACGCTGTGTTTTAACGTTTAGAAACGTCAATAATGATCGCTTGTGATATGGCTTTCGAAACATATGGCCCTTATCTTTCATCAGCGAGAAAGAATCCTTTGAATAAAAAAAGATGATGGGCCTATGCTTACTGTAGCAGTTTTGCATATAACTCAAGTTTTCCACAGGCAAAATGGCTGCTAAACATATTTTGAGATGTGTGCCACTAGTACATCATTAATCCAGTGTGATGACTATTCCATACCATAACACACCCATATTATGCCAGTTACAACAATGGAAAAACAATTGATTACTGTATATTACAGTGAACTTTTAAGGGAACCTAATTCAATTTTAACACTGTAAAAATGGATGGTAAACATTTTGTCAATAATTTATTATCATTAACATTGCAAAGCATAACATGCCCATATTATGCCAGCTAGAAGATTGGAAAAATACTAGTTTACTGTATATTACAGTGAATTTTGAGGGATTCTAATTCATTTGTAACACTGTAAAACACAGTAAAAATGGGAACTTTAATACAGTAAAAATGGATGGTAAACATTTTGTCATATAGTTTTCTGGGAACGCTATAAAGTCCAAAAGTTATCGGCGGAGCTAGAAAGTTGGCTGTCAGAAGTATTACAATGTTGATTTACTTTTAATCCGTCTGTCTCTGCATATCTTAAGTCATGGCATATCGGGTGTAGTGAGATACACAATGGGCTGGATGATTGTCTTCTCATCACTCATCTTGAAAAAACGTATATTAAAAACTTGGAAATCAATCAATCCACGACCATTAACACAATGGAAAAATCAAATGATTTGTTATTTAAATATTGAAATAGCATGGGCAACAGAGAAAAACAAATTGGCTCAATTTAAGGCCATGTGGTAAACATTACATTTACATATGTTTTTGCCTCATTTATTCTATTGCAGACACCTTTTAAATTATATTACGTCCGCTAAACATTAAAAATATATACAGTTGAAGTCAGAAGTTTACATACATATTAGGCAAATACATTTAAAGTCAGTTTTTCACAATTCCTGACATTTAATCTTAGTAAAAATTCCCTGTATTAGGTCAGTTAGGATCACCACTTTATTTTAAGAATGTAAAATGTCAGAATAACAGTAGAGAGAATTATTTATTTCAGCTTTTATTTCTTTCATCACATTCCCAGTGGGTCAGAAGTTTACATACACTCAATTAGTATTTGGTAGCATTGCCTTTAAATTGTTTAACTTGGGTCAAACGTTTCGGGTAGCCTTCCACAAATTTCCCACAATAAGTTGGGTGAATTTTGGCCCATTCCTCCTGACAGAGCTGGTGTAACTG
This sequence comes from Salvelinus namaycush, assembly GCF_016432855.1. NCBI lineage: Eukaryota > Metazoa > Chordata > Actinopteri > Salmoniformes > Salmonidae > Salvelinus > Salvelinus namaycush. The sequence continues at coordinate 11,467,087 of NC_052344.1, forward strand.
AGTCAGGTTTGTAGGCCTCCTTGCTCGCACACGCTTTTTCAATTCTGCCCACAGATTTTCCATAGGATTGAGGTCAGGGCTTTGTGATGGCCACTCCAATACCTTGACTTTGTTGTCCTTAGGCCATTTTGCCACAACTTTGCAAGTATGCTTGGGGTCATTGTACATTTGGAAGACCCATTTGCGACCAAGCTTTAACTTCCTGACTAATGTCTTGATGTTGCTTCAATATATCCACATAATTTTCCTGCCTCATGATGCCATCTATTTTGTGAAGTGCACCAGTCCCTCCTGCACAAAGCACTCCCACAACATGATGCTGCCACCCCCGTGCTTCACGGTTGGGATGGTGTTCTACGGCTTGCAAGCATCCCCCTTTTTCCTCCAAACACAACAATGGTCATTATGGCCAAACAATTCTATTTTTGTTTCATCAGACCAGAGGACATTTCTCCAAAAAGTATGATCTTTGTCCCCATGTGCAGTTGCAAACCATAGTCTGGCTTTTTTATGGCGGTTTTGGGGCAGTGGCTTCTTTCTTGCTGAGCGGCCTTTCAGGTTATGTCAATATAGGACTCGTTTTACTGTGGATACAAGTACTTTTGTACCCGTTTCCTCCAGCATCTTCACAAGGTCTTTTGCTGTTCTGGGATTGATTTGCACTTTCCGCAACAAAGTATGTTCATCTCTAGGAGACAGAACGCATCTCCTTCTTGAGCGGTATGACGGCTGCGTGGTCCCATGGTGTTTATACTTGAGTACTATTGTTTGTACAGATGAACGTGGTACCTTCAGGCGTTTGGAAATTGCTCCCAAGGATGAAGCAGACTTGTGGAGGTCTACAGTTGTTTTTCTGAGGTCTTAGCTGATTTATTTTTATTTTCCCATGATGTCAAGCAAAGAGGCACTGCTTTTGAAGGTAGGCCTTGAAATACATCCACTGGTACACTTCCAATTTACTTAAATTATGTCAATTAGCCTACCAGAAGCTTTTAAAGCCATGACATCATTTTCTGGAATTTTGCAAGCTGTTTAAAGGCACAGTCAACTTATTGTATGTAAAATTCTGACCCACTGGAATTGTGATACAGTGAATTATAAGTGAAATAATCTATCAGTCTGTAAACAATTGTTGGAAAAATTACTTGTGTCATGCATAAAGTAGATGTCCTAACCGACTTGCCAAAACCATAGTTTGTTAACAAGAAATTTGTGGAGTGGTTGAAAAACAAGTTTTAATGACTCCAACCTAAGTGTATGTAAACTTACGATTTCAACTGTACTTAACTAAAATATAAATGCAACATGCAACAATTTAAATTATTTTACTGAGTTACAGTTCATATAAGAAAATCAGTCAATTGAAATAAATAAATTAATCCCTAATCTATGGATTTCACATGACTGGGCAGGGGCTCAGCCATGGGTGGGCCTGGGGGAGTTTAGGCCCACCCATTTGGAAGCCAGGCCCACCCACTGGGGAGTCAGAATGAGATTTTCCCCACAAAGGGCTTTTTTACAGACAGTAATAGTCCTCAGTTTCATCAGCTGACCAGGTGGCTGGTCTTAGACGATCCCGCAAGTGAAGAAGTCAGATGTGGAGGTCCTGGGCTGGCGTGGTTTCACAAGGTCTGCGGTTGTGAGGCCGGTTGGACGTACTGCCAAATTCTCTAAAACAACGTTGGAGTTTGCTTATGGTAGAGAGATTAACATTAAATTATCTGGCAACAGCTCTGGTGGACATCCTGCAGTCAGCATGCCAATTGCACACTCCCTCAACACTTGAGACATCTGTGGCATTATGTTAAAAATTTCACATTTTGATGTGGCTTTTTATTGTCACCAGCACAAGGTGCACCTGTGTAATAATCATGCTGTTTAGTAATTAGTCTAGGTACCCCCCCCCCTTGTGCGGACAGATGTAACATTTCTGGGATCTTTTATTTCAGCTCATGAAACATGGGACCAACATTTACATGTTGGGTTTATATTTATGTTTAGTATACAGTACCAGTCAAAAGTTTGAACATGCCAACTCATTCAAGGGTTTTTCTTTTTATTAACTATTTCTACATTGTAGAATAATAGTGAAGACATCAAAACCATGAAATACAACATAGAATCATGTAGTAACCAAAAAAGTGTTAAACAAATCAAAATATATTTTATATTTGAGATTCTTCAAAGTAGCCACCCTTTACCTTGATGACAGCTTTGCACACTAATGGCATTCTCCCAACCAGCTTCATGAGGTAGCCACCTGGAATGCATTTCAATTTACAGGTGTGCCTTGTTAAAAGTTCATTTGTGGACTTTCTTTCCTTCTTAATGTGTTTGAGCCAAACAGTTGTGTTGTGACAAGGTAGGGGTGGTATACAGAATATAGCCCTATTTGGTAAAAGACCAAGTCCATATTATGGCAAGAACAGCTCAAATAAGCAAAGAGAAACAACGGTCCATCATTACTTTAAGATATGAAGCTCAGTCAACGCGGAAAATTTCAAGAACTTTGAAAGTTTCTTCAAGTGCAGTCGCAAAAACCATCAAGCGCTATGATGAAACTGGCTCTCATGAGGACCACCACAGAAAAGGAAGCCCCAGAGTTACCTCTGCTGCAGAGGAAAGAGTTAATTAGAGTTACCAGCCTCAGAAATTCTTGCCCAAATAAATGCTTCAGAGTTCAAGTAACAGACACATCTCAACATCAACTGTTCAGAGGAGACTGCGTGAATTAGACATTCATGGTCTAATTGCTGCAAAGAAACCACTACTAAAGGACACCAATAAGAAGAAGAGACTTGCTTGGGCCAAGAAACACGAGCAATGGACATTAGACCGGTGGAAATATATCCTTTGTTCTGATGATTACAAATGTTAGATTTTTGGTTCAAACCACCGTGTCTTTGTGAGACTCAGAGTAGGTGAATAGATGATCTCTGCATGTGTGGTTCCCACCGTGAAGCATGGAGGAGGTGTGATGGTTCTTTGCTGGTGACACTGTCTGTGATTTATTTAGAATTCAAGGCACACTTAACCAGCATGGCTATCACAGCATTCTGCAGCGATACACCATCCCATCTGGTTTGTGCTTAGTGGGACTATCATTTGTTTTTCAACAGGACAATGACCCAACACACCTCCAGGCTGTGTAAGGGCTATTTGACCAAGAAGGTGGGTGATGGAGTGCTGCATCAGATGACCTGGCATCCACAATGACATGACCTCAACCCAATTGAGATGGTTTGGGATGAGTTGGACTGCAGAGTGAAGGAAAAGCAGCCAACAAGTGCTCAGTATATGTGGGAACTCCTTTAAGACTGTTGGATAAGCATTCCGTGTGAAGCTGGTTGAGAGAATTCCAAGAGTGTGCAAAGCTGTCATCAAGGCAAAGGGTGGCTACTTTGAAGAATCTCAAATATAAAATATCTTGATTTGTTTAAAACATTGTTGGTTACTACATGATTCCATATGTGTTATTTCATAGTTTTGATGTCTTCATTATTGTTCTACAATGTAGAAAATAGTCAAAATAAAGAAAAAACCCTTGAACGAGTAGGTGTGTCCAAACTTTTGACTGGTACTGTATATATATACAAAACGTTTCCTTAAAGTATAATGTTTAGAAAGTTCATATGTTACTGTCCCCACTACAACAACAAAATACTTAAATACATGTAATTTTGTCCTTGAAACATTTAATTGAAATAACTGTAGAATTCCATTCATTCCAATGAGGACTGCTCCTTCTGGGGAGTTCCAATATGGCCGACATTTGCCTCAAAGCCATCTTGCTTTCACAATTAACCATTTGGTAAACAGCATGTCCGGTAGGCTACTGCAGCCTACGCAGCCTTACTCCACTCGTGATATCAGTCATTTTTGATAAGGCCCGAAAATTAAATAAACTATTTGCTAAACGTTTTTTGTGGAAGATTGGATAAGTGTGCTTTAAACTGTTTGCTTGGTATGATTTGTAGCTATTGTCTCTATCTGTGCATTCGACTCAGCTTTTCTACCATAAAACGTGCAATACCGTAAAGTGTTGTGTATTCACGCAGTTAAATTCAGGAGGAGACTGAAGCGCGGATGGCTTTGCAGCGTTTTGCGGGCGTCGGCTCACTTGACAGCAGTCTACCCAGATCAAACAAGGGACCATTACATAGGCTAATATAGAAGGCCATTGACGTAGAATTTGAAAACCTAATCTCTTTATTTTAATTTCCAAGAACAACTACCTGCATCAGCCTGAATGCTTCATGTAGCCTATGCTTGAAAGCATTCCTCTTCCGGCTACAGACACTAGTGAGCACGCGCGTGCTCCGCAACAGCGAACTGGTGCTGAAGCTGAGGAGGAGGCGCGCGCATCACATGAGCGCATCGCATTACATCATTTTGCTACGACGTGATTGGCTGAAGGTCAATGCGTACTTCGCTCGCGGACTATCACGTCCTAGCCTAACCATATATCTCGACTCGAGACGATAATTATTATCGCTCTCAAAACAAATCTAATTATAACCTTTCAATTGATTACAAATATATTGTCGTTTGGTGCCCGTTTTGAGGATGGCCGAGAGCGAGGCAGACACGCCAAGCACCCCGATAGAGTTTGAGAGCAAATACTTCGAGTTTGATGGAGTACGACTTCCACCCTTCTGCAGAGGAAAGATGGAGGAGATCGCCAACTTCTCCCTCAGAAGTAGCGACATATGGATTGTCACGTATCCCAAGTCAGGTAAACAATATTGGCAAGTGTTGATGCTATGCAATACATTAGTCCAGTACCCTCACTAGAGAATGCAGGGTCTTAGGTGTAGGTCTATAGTTGCTTTACATTTCTTTCGCCATATTGTGTCGTGTGTAATAAACGCAATTCTCTTCAGTTGAGTCCTTATAAGTTTATGATTGCATTGTGTTCGGAGTTGCACTGGTCTATTAGGGAAGGGCATCAATGTTTACCTCTCTCCAAACGTAGCCTGCAGCAGGCTAAATGCTGCGATCGCCTGGCTGCGTTAGGAACATTCACAAATAGACAACAGTCTGATTTCGTGGCAGTCATGGCAGCTCATTGAAGGACTTTTCATTCTGAGTTATGTGCTGCTGAAATCAATAACTTATCATGGGAACCTTCGAGTTACGTTAAACGCCTGCGCTCTTCGCATCCATTCGCTGTTGACATATGTTATCGGAGGATACACAGACAATGTATTGAATTTTCAGGCCTCGGGTTACTGCTTACATCCGTCTCTTTCTGTCAGATCCAGACTGCTTTGCGCAGTGCTGTGCTGCTGCGGACCGTGATACGCTGTGCTTGCGCGTGACGCACTTGTGTGTTGACAACCTGTGCTGGAGCAGAACTCGCTCCACGGGTGGGTCCTCCTGGTCACGTGACTAGGTGGACATAAATATCCATCTTCCCTCAAGTTCATTGTGGGAGTCAAATCTTTCAGAGACATATATAGCAATTATTCCTTTAATGTCTCTTCTCTGTCCACACTGGATTTCAGCAGTGCCTATATCTGCATCTGCAGGAGTAAAGTATAATTACAGGAGAGAGAGGAGAGAAGAGAGGTGGGAGCAGTCTGGGTTGTTGTGCTCTCTTGGCCTGTCACGGCTTCTGCCTTGTTCGGGCGGTGTTTGGCGGTCGACGTCACCGATCTTCTAGCCATCACTGATCCATTTTTCATTTTCCATTGGTTTTGTCTTGTCTTCCTTCACACCTGGTTCCAATCCCATCAATTACATGTTGGTTATTTAACCCTCTGTTTCCCCTCATGTCCTTGTTGGAGATTGTTTGATTGTATGTTAGTGCTATTATGTGTTGGTGCGCGACGGGTTTTGTACCCATTTTTTATTATTTTTTGTATATTTTGGTTTTGGAGTCTGTTTGTAAGTTCTTATTAAATGACTCCGCTTATACCAAGTTCGTTCTCCTGCACCTGACTTCCCTGCCACCAATACGCACACCTTACAAGGCCTGGTAACAGATGCAGGCTGGCAGTCAGTGATCGGCGATGTTGTTCCCTACAATATTAGCACTGTAAGGGAGTGAATGTTATTTATAATAAGGGTTACATGGATAGAATCAGACTTCTGAAACGCAAATGGCTGGCCCTCCCTCCAGCTAAATATATGACCTAAACCCTCCCTGAACGCTTGAGAAAAAAAAAACTGTCCCCTGTACCCAAAATAATAATTAAACCAAAGTGGATAGCAGAGAACATGTATACATTTACCCTCACTGCTTGGACAGACCAGAGTCTTAGATATGCAGTTTTAGAAACTGTTAATCTTGTAAGCATTACATGGCAACACAGGAATTTTGATAGCGCACAAGGTTTTGGGTACGCAGACCACCGTGGACAAGAGTAGGAGTGGAGAGATCTCCTTTCAAGTAAAAGCATTGCAGGAATCTGTCATCACATTTTCAGGTCCAAGAAGAAATGGCCTTTTATAAACATTTCATGCAATTCTAATCCATTTTACATACACTACATGACCAAAAGTATATTGACACCTGCTTGTCGAACATCTCATTCCAAAATTACGGGCATTAATATGGAGTTGGTCCCCCTTTGCTACTATAACCGCCTCCACTCTTCTGGGAAGAGGCAGTTTGGAACTCGATAGTGAGTGTTGCAACCGAGGACAGACGATTTTTACGCACTTCGCGCTTCAGCACTCAGCGGTCCCGTTCTGTGAGCTTGTGTGGCCTACCACTTCACGGCTGAGCCGTTGTTGCTCCTAGACGTTTACACTTCACAATAACAGCAGTTACAGTGGACCAGGGCAGGTCTGGCAGGGCAGACATTTGATGAACTGACTTGTTGCAAAGGTGGCATCCTATGACGGTGCTGCGTTGAAAGTCAATGAGCTCTTCAGTAAGACCATTCTACTTCCAATGTTTGGCTCTGGAGATTGCATGGCTGTTTGCTCAGTTGTATATACCTGTCAGCAACAGGTGTGGCTGAAATAGCCAAATCCACTAATTTGAAGGGGTGTCCACATAACCTTGCTCTGTGCTTCTCCCAGCATGCACTTCATAGCCTATAGGCTATGGATCATTTGATTGAGACCACACTAAATAGCCTAGAAGCGCACTTGATGTTGCCCGCAGCATTGGGCACACATCGATACAGCCTAATATGCAACTAATTCTAAAACACAGAAATATTGAGATTTCATAAATTACAAATTACATGACCCACCCCTGGACTAGATTTAAAAATACTAAACCCTCCCTTTGACTGAAATTACAAAGCATGACCCTACCCCATTTTCCTCCAGGTAACCATTCTGTACATTTCTATCCCGAGTGGCGCAGTGGTCTAAGGCACTGCATCTCAGTGCAAGAGGTGTCACTACAGTCCCTGTTTCGATTCCAGGCTGTGTTACATCTGGCCGGGATTGGGAGTCCCATAGGGCGGCGCACAATTGGCCCAGTGTCGTCCGGGGTAGGCCGTCATTGTAAGAATTTGTTCTTAACTGACCTACTGAGTCCTTCCAAGTGCACCTAGCCACGAATCTTCCTCAATGCACAATTCCCCGATGTCCACAAAGCTTTCGGGGAAAATAAATGATCAGATAGATTTTCCAAATCCTGGTAAAATATGTCGTTGGTAAAGACATTGTAGACAGGTGGACATTAGGCTTGGGCAGTATACCGTATATACCGTATACCGGGGTATTTGGAAATAGCCACTGGGTGGTTTTTCAATACAGTCAATACCATTTGTAGCTACTTTTTAAGTAAATACCCGCAGTCAACTTGAGCAATTAGGAGATAAAGCAGATCACGTTCTTCATTTCACCTGTCACATTATTTTACATTATGAAGCTTATCATAGTTCCCCAGAAAAGTTGAGCCAGTCATGTTTGTTTGTAAATAGCACAATGGGTGAAAGCAGGAGCAGCTGAGTCCAGCTGTGTATTGACAGGGGTTGCGTTTTATATTCAAAGTCAACAGTGTTTTTTTTTTTGCTTCAACAGAGTGATCAGGGACGTGCAACTATCGTTTCCCTTCACAGAAAATACATTAGCGCAACACATTCGACAGATGGCAGCCACACAAGTAAATGAGTTTACAACGAAAAAGAAAGGTATTTTTTTGCATAAACGATGCATGGCCATCATTTCCAATGTTCATCATAGACATAATGTAGCCATACACATTTCTTAATGTTTTGCTTACAGTTAATCTTGAATTTTACCTGAGAAAAGTACCTGAGAAAAAAGCGGCACATCAGTCAGAGCTGTCTGCTGATAGAACGCCCGTTCATGAATTCTCATCCTAGTGGAGAAGTGCAGCTGAAGCACAAAATTTGTCTGACGCCGAGCAGAAATAACAAAAAAAGCATTTTAGATCTGCTTTTACTAAACACACCAAGAGATATCTTACCTGTTATATATTATCTTCCTGCTGTGAAAAATTAAGAATTCTGTGTTAACGCGACCCCTAAGTTTAACTTACTAGTTATCTAAGTAAGTTACTGAATTAATAAGGTGATGGGGCATCATATTGTGTTGGCTTTCTGCCGTGTTTGAGAAGTCAAAGGCCTTTGGGTGAGTTATCTGGACTGCTGCCACTGCTGTCTTTTGATATCCTTGTGTTTTTTTCTAATGATCAATTAGCCTTTTAAAATAATAAACTTGGATTAGCTAACACAACGTGCCATTGGAACACAGGAGTGATGGTTGCTCATAATGGGTCTCTGTATGCCTATGTAGATATTCCATAAAAAATGTGCCGTTTCCAGCTACAATAGTGATTTACAACATTAACATTGTCTACACTGTATTTCTGATCAACATCATATTTTAATGGACAAAAAAGAAATGTCCAGTGCCTCCCGGGTGGCGCAGTGGTCTAAGGCACTGCATCGCAGCACTAGCTGTGCCACCAGAGACTCTGGGTTTGAGCCCAGGCTCTGTTGCGACCGGGAGGCCCATGGGGCGGCGCACAATTGGCCCAGCGTCGTCCGGGTTAGGGAGGGTTTGGCCGGCAGGGATATCCTTGTCTCATCGCGCACTAGCGACTCCTGTGGCGGGCCGGGCGCAGTGCACGCTGACCAGGTCGCTAGGTGTATGGTGTTTCCTCCGACACATTGGTGCGGCTGGCTTCCGGGTTGGATGCGCGCTGTGTCAAGAAGCAGTGCGGCTTGGTTGGGTTGTGTTTCGGAGGACGCATGGCTCTCGACCTTCGCCTCTCCCGAGTCCGTACTGGAGTTGCAGCGATGAGACAAGACAGTAACTGGATACCACGAAATTGGGGAGAAAAAGGGGGTAAAAAAAATGTCCTTTTTGAAAGAAAAGCAATTTAAGTCACCCCAAACTTTTGAATGGTAGTGTATGTATAACTTTATGAGCTGGATTTGAAATGTGTTTATTTTTGTTCGTGCTTGTTAGCATATTTAGCTAGCAGCCTCCATGGAAATTCGCTAATTTTGTTAGAATTTTGGTTGCAGATGCCTAATGGTTTTTAGGTTTTTAGCGCCCCCTTGTGCACTAAACCGGTAATACCATACATCCTGGAATGAGAGAAGGACGGTATGACGATATGGAAAATCTGGAAACCGCACAACCCAAGCGGACAGGACAGTCAATACTCACTCTTCGCCTGTCCGACAGCCAAGGGCACAACTTTGTGTTGTTGGGGGGGAGGGGAGAGATCGGATGATTTTGGCTATTCTTCAAATGATGTCATTGCTCATTCTGTATCTTAGGGCTAGTGTAATCATGGTTGCGCCTCTTTAACCAGCTCTGAAGGACTTTGTCGTCTTTTGCCTTTTAAAAGTTCCTAAAGATTTTCATGTTCTTCCTCATAACCAAAGAACTTCACTGAACCTTCAATTTTCAGTAGACAATGTTTTGCTTCCTCTTCTTAAAGCTGTAGATAACTGTGAGTCCACAGGGTTTGATTTTTGTGAACTCTTTTAGCATAAGCTGAAAACTTCTCAAGAGCCTTCTTCCAATTTCTAAAGCCTGATGCTAGCATAGCTAGCCAAAATAGCCAAACTAGCATTGCAGCATTTGGTATAAAACTATCCTGCACAAAAATATAAACGCAACATGTTAAGTATTATTTCATGAGCTGAAATGAAAGATCCCAGAAATTGTCCATATGCACAAAAAGCATATTTCTCTCAAATGTTGTGCACCAATTTGTTTACATCCCTGTTAGTGAGCATTTCTTCTTTGCCAATATAGTCCATCCACCTGACAGGTGTGGCATATCAAGAAGCTGATTAAACAGCATGATCATTACACAGGTGCACCTTGTGCTGGGGACAATAAAAGGCAAGGTTTGAGTTTTTGCCAAAGCATAACCTCTTATTCAGAAAAACTTTGGTGCAATGGAAGCATAAAACCCCCTTTAAAACTTCTTTGGGATAGGGGGCAGTATTTTCACGTCCGGATGAAAAGCGTGTCCAAAGTAAACTACCTGCTACTCAGGCCCAAAAGCTAAGATATGCATATTATTAGTATATTATTAGTAGAAAACACTCTGAAGTTTCTAAAACTGTTTGAATCATGTAACATAACTTATTTGGCAGGCGAAACCCCGAGGACAAACCATTCAGAAATATTTTTTGGAGGTCACTCTCTTTTCAATGGGATTTCATTGGGAATCCAGATTTCTAAGGGACTTTTTTGCAGTTCCTATCGCTTCCACTGGATGTCAACAGTCTTTAGAAATTGGTTGAGGTTTTTCCTTTGAGAAATGAAGAAGTAGCACTGTTCAGAACGAGGGTAGAGGGAAGTGTACTCTTTGATAGAGGCGCGTGACTTGAAAAGCACGCTACACTTTGGTTTCCTCCGGTATTGAACACAGTATATCCCGTCTTAAATTTGATCGATTATTTACGTTAAAAAATACCTAAAATTGTATTAGGAAAGTATTTTGAAATGTTTGGACCAAGCTTACAGGTAACTTATGAGAAATTTTGTAGTCATGTTGCGCGAGTTGGAACCGGTGTTTATCTGGATCAAACGCGCCAAATAAATTGACATTTTGGATATATATCGACGGAATTAATCGAACAAAAGGACCATTTGTGATGTTTATGGGACATATTGGAGTGCCAACAGAAGAAAGTCGTCAAAGGTAAGGCATGAATTATATCTTTATTTCTGTGTTTTGTGTCGTGCCTGGAGGGTTGAAATATGATTGTCTGTGTTTGTTTGCTGGGGTGCTACCCTCAGATAATAGCATCGTTTGCTTTCACCGTAAAGCCTTTTTGAAATCTGACACGTTGGCTGGATTCATAACAAGTGTAGCTTTAATTTGGTGTACTGCATGTGTGATTTCATGAAAGTTTAATTTTGATAGTAATTTATTTGAATTTGGCGCTCTGCATTTTCACTGGATTTTGGCCAGGTGGGACGCTAATGTCCCACCTATCCCAGATAGGTTTTTAAAGAGGCACTGTAATGCAGCCAGGGGAAACTTGAAACCACTTCTCTTGAAATGACAACTCTGTCAGCTCGCTTCTGGATTACAATACACTTGGGATGTGGTTGATTTGGTTTTGTCCTGGTACCGATGTCGATAACTTATTTTTGTTCGGTGGCTCTGCCCCTGTCATCTGTGCTCAACTGGCCCCTGACTTGTGGCTCAGTCCCCTTCATCAAACATGACAACAAACCGTGTCTTACTTTCTATTGCCAAAATAGAAGGGCCTTTCTATTGCCAGAATATGATTAAACTTAAACAATATTACATCTACAAGGCATGTCTTATAGGACTACATTTAAATATTCAAATTTGTGTGTTCACAATTGTTTCTTCACCACTACATTCCAAATTCTCACCTGATGACCTATTCGTCCTCTCCCTGCCTCAACATGGGTGGTGCTCTCTCTCTCACTCTCTATTGCCTGTCTTTGAACCGTGCCTTAATCATTTGACCAAATGCCATTATCATATGACAAAAATGGCTGACCTGAACAATGACAGGGTTAACTTATTAACATGAATTAGATTATGATTTATTAGCTAAATTATTTATTTACTGTCTGGCAACATATGTATAGCTAGCTAGCTGAGTATGTATTACCAGACCATTACAGTATGTATAGTGTAGTTAGCTAGCTAGCTATGTAGCCATTCATTCATTTACAATTCTCTTCCAAAAAAAGCTTATGTCCTGCACTTTTCTCCTCTTTGGCATTGGTACTTCCATTAGGGGCACTAGCTACTTTTTCACTAGGTTTAACACTGACTCACTGAGTGCTGCTCATCTGAAACTGCAGTGGAAAAGGGGAGGATCCAGATACTGTGCTAGCTTTGGTGCTAGCTTAGCTAGCTACCTAGCTAAGGTTAGTTTGTCTATTTTAGCTATCTAGCTAAGGTTAGCTAGCTAAAATAGACAAACTATCATTGCAGCATTCGGTATAAAACTGTACTGCACAAAAATATAAACGCAACATGTTTAGTGTTGGTCCCATGTTTCATGAGCTGAAATAAAAGATCCCAGAAATGTTCCATACACACAAAAAGCTCATTTCTTTCAAACCGGCCTCACAACCGCAGACCACGTATGATGTTGTGTAGGCGAGAGGTTTGCTGATTGTGAACAGAGTGCCCCATAGTGTCGGTGGGGTTGTGCCTTTCATCCGCACCCATCACCTCATGTTTCAGCATGATAATGCACTGCCCCATGTCGCAAGGATCTGTACACAATTCCTGGAAGCTGAAAATGGCCCGGTTCGTCAATGGCTTGCATACTCACCAGACATGTCACCCATTGAGCCTGTTTGGGATGCTATGGATCGACGTGTACGACAGCGTGTTCCAGTTCCCACCAATATCCAGCAACTTTGCAGTGCAATTGAAGAGGAGTGGGACAACATTCCACAGGCCACAATCAACAGCCTGCTCAACTCTATGCGAAGGAGATGTGTTGCGCTGCATGAGGCAAGTGGTGGTCACATCCGATACTCACTGGTTTTCTGCTCCACGGCCCTACCTATCTGTGACCAAAATATCCATATCTGTATTCCCAGTCATGTGAAATAAATAGATTAGGGCCTTTATTTCAATTGACACATTTCCTTATATGAACTGTAACTCAGTAAAATCTTTGAAATTGTTGCATGTTGCGTTTATATTTTTGTTCCGTGTAGATCATTTGGTGTGTGAGGTTGGTAAATGTTTGCTAAACAGCACTATAATGGTGTAGTTTGGACTGTGAATTTTTCCCTCATTGGTGTCATTTTACATTTACACAAACGACTACCCATTTACCTTTTCCTCTTGATTCTCTCTACCTCCTCTCCCCCTCCCTCCTCTCATCATCTCTACCCCCCCCCCCCCCCCCCCCCCCCCCCCCCCTCCAGGTACCAGTCTCCTTCAGGAGGTGGTGTATCTGGTGAGTCAGGGGGCGGACCCAGATGAGATTGGTCTGATGAACATCGATGAGCAGCTTCCTGTTCTGGAGTACCCTCAGCCTGGGCTAGACATCATACAGGTAGGCCTACAGTACTGAGTATTACTACTGTTCTGTAGTATCCTCAGTCTGGCCTAGACATCATACAGGTAGGCCTACAGTACTGAGTATTACTACTGTTCTGGAGTACCCTCAGTCTGGCCTAGACATCATACAGGTAGGCCTACAGTACTGAGTATTACTACTGTTCTGGAGTACCCTCAGTCTGGCCTAGACATCATACAGGTAGGCCTACAGCACTGAGTATTACTACTGTTCTGTAGTACCCTCAGTCTGGCCTAGACATCATACAGGTAGGCCTACAGTACTGAGTATTACTACTGTTCTGTAGTACCCTCAGTCTGGACTAGACATCATACAGGTAGGCCTACAGTACTGAGTATTACTACTGTTCTGTAGTACCCTCAGTCTGGCCTAGACATCATACAGGTAGGCCTACAGTACTGAGTATTACTACTGTTCTGTAGTACCCTCAGTCTGGGCTAGACATCATACAGGTAGGCCTACAGTACTGAGTATTACTACTGTTCTGTAGTACCCTCAGCCTGGGCTAGACATCATACAGGTAGGCCTACAGTACTGAGTATTACTACTGTTCTGTAGTACCCTCAGTCTGGCCTAGACATCATACAGGTAGGCCTACAGTACTTAGTATTACTACTGTTCTGGAGTACCCTCAGTCTGGCCTAGACACCATACAGGTAGGCCTACAGTACTGAGTATTACTACTGTTCTGGAGTACCCTCAGCCTGGACTAGACATCATACAGGTAGGCCCACAGTACTGAGTATTACTACTGTTCTGGAGTACCCTCAGCCTGGGCTAGACATCATACAGGTAGGCCTACAGTACTGAGTATTACTACTGTTCTGGAGTACCCTCAGTCTGGCCTAGACATCATACAGGTAGGCCTACAGCACTGAGTATTACTACTGTTCTGTAGTACCCTCAGTCTGGCCTAGACATCATACAGGTAGGCCTACAGTACTGAGTATTATTACTGTTCTGGAGTACCCTCAGCCTGGACTAGACATCATACAGGTAGGCCCACAGTACTGAGTATTACTACTGTTCTGGAGTACCCTCAGCCTGGGCTAGACATCATACAGGTAGGCCTACAGTACTGAGTATTACTACTGTTCTGTAGTACCCTCAGTCTGGGCTAGACATCATACAGGTAGGCCCACAGTACTGAGTATTACTACTGTTCTGGAGTACCCTCAGTCAGTCTGGGCTAGACATCATACAGGTAGGCCTACAGCACTGAGTATTACTGCTGTTCTGTAGTATCCTCAGTCTGGCCTAGACATCATACAGGTAGGCCTACAGCACTGAGTATTACTACTGTTCTGTAGTATCCTCAGTCTGGCCTAGACATCATACAGGTAGGCCTACAGTACTGAGTATTACTACTGTTCTGTAGTATCCTCAGTCTGGCCTAGACATCATACAGGTAGGCCTACAGTACTGAGTATTACTACTGTTCTGGAGTACCCTCAGTCTGGCCTAGACATCATACAGGTAGGCCTACAGTACTGAGTATTACTGCTGTTCTGTAGTACCCTCAGTCTGGCCTAGACATCATACAGGTAGGCCTACAGTACTGAGTATTACTACTGTTCTGTAGTATCCTCAGTCTGGACTAGACATCATACAGGTAGGCCTACAGTACTGAGTATTACTACTGTTCTGTAGTATCATCAGTCTGGCCTAGACATCATACAGGTAGGCCTACAGTACTGAGTATTACTACTGTTCTGGAGTACCCTCAGCCTGGGCTAGACATCATACAGGTAGGCCTACAGTACTGAGTATTACTACTGTTCTGTAGTACCCTCAGTCTGGCCTAGACATCATACAGGTATGTCTACAGTACTGAGTATTACTACTGTTCTGTAGTACCCTCAGCCTGGGCTAGACATCATACAGGTAGGCCCACAGTACTGAGTATTACTACTGTTCTGGAGTACCCTCAGTCTGGCCTAGACATCATACAGGTAGGCCAACAGTACTGAGTATTACTACTGTTCTGTTATATCCTCAGTCTGGCATAGACATCATACAGGTAGGCCTACAGCACTGAGTATTACTACTGTTCTGTAGTACCCTCAGTCTGGCCTAGACATCATACAGGTAGGCCTACAGCACTGAGTATTACTACTGTTCTGTAGTACCCTCAGTCTGGCCTAGACATCATACAGGTAGGCCTACAGTACTGAGTATTACTACTGTTCTGGAGTACCCTCAGTCTGGCCTAGACATCATACAGGTAGGCCTACAGCACTGAGTATTACTGCTGTTCTGGAGTACCCTCAGTCTGGCCTAGACATCATACAGGTAGGCCTACAGTACTGAGTATTACTACTGTTCTGTAGTACCCTCAGTCTGGCCTAGACATCATACAGGTAGGCCTACAGTACTGAGTATTACTACTGTTCTGTAGTACCCTCAGTCTGGCCTAGACATCATACAGGTAGGCCTACAGTACTGAGTATTACTACTGTTCTGTAGTATCCTCAGTCTGGACTAGACATCATACAGGTAGGCCTACAGTACTGAGTATTACTACTGTTCTGTAGTATCCTCAGTCTGGGCTAGACATCATACAGGTAGGCCTACAGTACTGAGTATTATTACTGTTCTGGAGTACCCTCAGCCTGGACTAGACATCATACAGGTAGGCCCACAGTACTGAGTATTACTGCTGTTCTGTAGTATCCTCAGTCTGGGCTAGACATCATACAGGTAGGCCTACAGTACTGAGTATTACTACTGTTCTGTAGTACCCTCAGTCTGGACTAGACATCATACAGGTAGGTCTACAGTACTGAGTATTACTACTGTTCTGTAGTACCCTCAGTCTGGACTAGACATCATACAGGTAGGCCTACAGCACTGAGTATTACTGCTGTTCTGTAGTATCCTCAGTCTGGGCTAGACATCATACAGGTAGGCCTACAGTACTGAGTATTACTACTGTTCTGTAGTACCCTCAGTCTGGCCTATACATCATACAGGTAGGCCTACAGTACTGAGTATTACTACTGTTCTGGAGTACCCTCAGTCTGGCCTAGACATCATACAGGTAGGCCTACAGTACTGAGTATTACTACTGTTCTGGAGTACCCTCAGTCTGGCCTAGACATCATACAGGTAGGCCTACAGCACTGAGTATTACTACTGTTCTGTAGTACCCTCAGTCTGGCCTAGACATCATACAGGTAGGCCTACAGTACTGAGTATTACTACTGTTCTGTAGTACCCTCAGTCTGGACTAGACATCATACAGGTAGGCCTACAGTACTGAGTATTACTACTGTTCTGTAGTACCCTCAGTCTGGGCTAGACATCATACAGGTAGGCCTACAGTACTGAGTATTACTACTGTTCTGTAGTACCCTCAGTCTGGCCTAGACATCATACAGGTATGTCTACAGTACTGAGTATTACTACTGTTCTGTAGTACCCTCAGTCTGGCCTATACATCATACAGGTAGGCCTACAGTACTGAGTATTACTACTGTTCTGTAGTATCCTCAGTCTGGCCTAGATATCATACAGGTATGCTTACAGTACTGAGTATTACTACTGTTCTGGAGTACCCTCAGCCTGGGCTAGACATCATACAGGTAGGCCCACAGTACTGAGTATTACTACTGTTCTGGAGTACCCTCAGTCTGGCCTAGACATCATACAGGTAGGCCAACAGTACTGAGTATTACTACTGTTCTGTTATATCCTCAGTCTGGCATAGACATCATACAGGTAGGCCTACAGTACTGAGTATTATTACTGTTCTGGAGTACCCTCAGTCTGGACTAGACATCATACAGGTAGGCCCACAGTACTGAGTATTACTGCTGTTCTGTAGTATCCTCAGTCTGGGCTAGACATCATACAGGTAGGCCTACAGTACTGAGTATTACTACTGTTCTGTAGTACCCTCAGTCTGGCCTATACATCATACAGGTAGGCCTACAGTACTGAGTATTACTACTGTTCTGTAGTATCCTCAGTCTGGCCTAGACATCATACAGGTAGGCCCACAGTACTGAGTATTATTACTGTTCTGGAGTACCCTCAGTCTGGCCTAGACATCATACAGGTAGGCCTACAGCACTGAGTATTACTACTGTTCTGTAGTACCCTCAGTCTGGCCTAGACATCATACAGGTAGGCCTACAGTACTGAGTATTACTACTGTTCTGTAGTATCCTCAGTCTGGCCTAGACATCATACAGGTAGGCCCACAGTACTGAGTATTACTACTGTTCTGGAGTACCCTCAGCCTGGGCTAGACATCATACAGGTAGGCCTACAGTACTGAGTATTACTACTGTTCTGTAGTACCCTCAGTCTGGCCTAGACATCATACAGGTAGGCCCACAGTACTGAGTATTATTACTGTTCTGGAGTACCCTCAGTCTGGCCTAGACATCATACAGGTAGGCCTACAGTACTGAGTATTACTACTGTTCTGGAGTACCCTCAGTCTGGCCTAGACATCATACAGGTAGGCCTACAGCACTGAGTATTATTACTTCCTGATCCTGAATCAGTTGCTTGTAAAACAGACAGGTACAGTTAACCAAAACACTCAGCCCACCACATGCAGCACCATATTTCAATGCAAAGCAAGAAATGGATTAGGTGTTTTTCTGCTCCTTGTTTTCTACCGTCTCTGTTCCCAATGTCATGATGACAATTCCTCTATCTTTTCACAGGAGTTGACATCTCCTCGTCTGATAAAAAGCCACCTGCCCTACCGCTTCCTGCCTACAGCCATGCACAATGGAGAGTCCAAGGTTAGAGTACACTTCAATTGGTTTGTATAATGTTTGTATAATGTTTCCATCTATTCAGTCCTAATTGTCTGTGTGGTTCTATGTGGTTCTCCTGTAGGTGATCTACATGGCGAGGAACCCTAAAGATCTTGTGGTGTCTTACTACCAGTTCCACCGCTCCCTCAGAACCATGAGCTACCGCGGAACCTTCCAGGAGTTCTGCAGACGCTTCATGAACGACAAGCGTGAGTGTCAGAGTTCAGGGTTCACCCGCCCAGGTGTTCAGGGGGTGTCACTATTCATCTTGTGTCCTCTGTCTACACTGGACTACTTTTCTTAATTGCAACTAAGAGGAATGGGTGGCTAACAGGGAGACCTGGCATTATTTAGGCAATAAGTAACTGATCAGGCCAGGTTGTGTGAAGAGGGAAGAGAAAGCCTGGGGAAACACCTGGGGAAACTCACTAAAAACTCTCTCCACCTATGTCTCTCTCTCCCCTTCTTTTTCTCTCTGTCTCATAGTGGGATATGGTTCCTGGTTTGAGCATGTTCAGGAGTTCTGGGAGCATCGCATGGACTCAAACGTCCTCTTCCTGAAATATGAAGACATGTACAAGGTAAAAAAACGCTTTCCCTCCCTTCCTCTCTCTCTCTCCCTCCATCACTCATCTATATCTACTGTCTACCATATATCGAAATCAAACCAAACCTTACCTGAACCTCCACCCTTTATCCTAGAGGTACACTGATTAGTGCGCCGCCAAAAACCCACCATGTATACATAAGATCATTCTGGAAGCCTCTAGCAGGCCAAGTTTGGCCCTACTTTGGGTGGTCCTGCTCTATCCTATCCCAAATGTCACTCTAACTTTACCCATACCACCTAACCTCTATGATAACCGTACCACCCTCAGAGCTATGTGGCAACCAGAGTTCCAGTCTATGGAACATAACTGCACTCTCACTGGGGCAGAATGGGAACAAATCAATACTGTTGTTTGCTGTTCCAAAGGTCCCTTCAGGGCTGCATTGCACGGAAACACACACACACACACACACACGCATGCAGGCTCTTATGCTCACATACACATACACACACAACACCCGCCCAGAAACACAGCGTGTTCTTGTTAGGAATCATTTGCAAACATGAATGTTTATACAGTATATAGACTAGCAAGCCTTCCAGGGCGTGATATTATTCACTATCACTCAAAGTGACTATCAGTGTTACAACATAGTTACAGCATTGACACTGTTGGGGGAAAGTAGCTCATGTAGCCTACCTTTCTTGGAAAACAAACAGGTTTTTCTCAATCGCGTACAACCATTTTTTTTTTAACAATGTTGTGGACTTCCAAAATAGAGTTCAAAAGAGAACTCTGTGGCCTTTGGCGAAACAGTAAATGCCGTCTCAAAACATAAATACAGTGGGGAGAACAAGTATTTGATACACTGCCGATTTTGCACGTTTTCCTACTTACAAAGCATGTAGAGGTCTGTAATTTTTATCATATGTACACTTCAACTGTGAGAGACGGAATCTAAAACAAAAATCCAGAAAATCACATTGTATGATTTTTAAGTAATTAATTTGCATTTTATTGCATGACATAAGGATTTGATCACCTACCAACCAGTAAGAATTCCGGCTCTCACAGACCTGTTAGTTTTCCTTTAAGAAGCCCTCCTGTTCTCCACTCATTACCTGTATTAACTGCACCTGTTTGAACTCGTTACCTGTATAAAAGACACCTGTCCACACACTCAATCAAACAGAATCCAACCTCTCCACAATGGCCAAGACCAGAGAGCTGTGTAAGGACATCAGGGATAAAATTGTAGACCTGCACAAGGCTGGGATGGGCTACAGGACAATAGGCAAGCAGCTTGGTGAGAAGGCAACAACTGTTGGCGCAATTATTAGAAAATGGAAGAAGTTCAAGATGACGGTCAATCACCCTCGGTCTGGGGCTCCATGCAAGATCTCACCTCGTGGGGCATCAATGATCATGAGGAAGGTGAGGGATCAGCCCAGAACTACACGGCAGGACCTGGTCAATGACCTGAAGAGAGCTGGGACCTCAGTCTCAAAGAAAACCATTAGTAACACACTACGCCGTCATGGATTAAAATCCTGCAGCGCACGCAAGGTCCCCCTGCTCAAGCCTGTCCAGGCCCGTCTGAAGTTTGCCAATGACCATCTGGATGATCCAGAGGAGGAATGGGAGAAGGTCATGTGGTCTGATGAGACAAAAATAGAGCTTTTTGGGCTAAACTCCACTCGCCGTGTTTGGAGGAAGAAGAAGGATGAGTACAACCCCAAGAACACCATCCCAACCGTGAAGCATGGAGGTGGAAACATCATTCTTTGGGGATGCTTTTCTGCAAAGGGGACAGGACGACTGCACCGTATTGAGGGGAGGATGGATGGGGCCATGTATCGTGAGATCTTGGCCAACAACCTCCTTCCCTCAGTAAGAGCATTGAAGATGGGTCGTGGCTGGGTCTTCCAGCATGACAACGACCCGAAACTTACAGCCAGGGCAACTAAGGAGTGGCTCCGTAAGAAGCATCTCAAGGTCCTGGAGTGGCCTAGCCAGTCTCCAGACCTGAACCTAATAGAAAATCTTTGGAGGGGGCTGAAAGTCCGTATTGCCCAGCGACAGCCCCGAAACCTGAAGGATCTGGAGAAGGTCTGTATGGAGGAGTGGGCCAAAATCCCTGCTGCAGTGTGTGCAAACCTGGTCACGAACTACAGGAAACGTATGATCTCTGTAATTGCAAACAAAGGTTTCTGTACCAAATATTCAGTTCTGCTTTTCTGATGTATCAAATACTTATGTCACGCAATAAAATGCAAATTAATTACTTAAAAATCATACAATGTGATTTTCTGGATTTTCCGTCTCTCACAGTTGAAGTGTACCTATGATAAAAAATTACAGACCTCTACATGCTTTGTAAGTAGGAAAACGTGCAAAATCGGCAGTGTATCAAATACTTGTTCTCCCCACTGTACATTCTTCAAAATGATATTATACCGTCAAAATTTCAGATTGATCCAAAGAACACGACTGCCTGCAAAAAGATTAACACAACCATATTTATCTGTTGAGTCCATGCAGACAAAACAGAAAGTTAGTCAGTCTAATAAAATTCTAAGTAGATCAATGCATTTTCTTTGCAGTCACTAAAAAGGAAGTACAACTATCCAAAGGTGCAGAATTATGGGCTATTTACTCTCCTTTTATGCATATTACACCAAACAATTTCAGACACAGATATTATTCCTGATAAAAAAAGATAAAAAAGAAGCACATTCATCGGTATCATCACAATGCAGTTTCATGTATTCAATACAAAGGCTAGTTTGCTCATTGCTATATAGACTTTCCATTGCTGCGCAGAAACACTATCTGCAAGTTTCCTCCGACACGTTGGTGCGGCTGGCTTCCGGGTTAAGCGAGCAGTGCAGATTGGCAGGGTTGTGTTTCAGAGGACGCATGGCTCTCGACCTTCGCCTCTCCCGAGTCCGTAGGGGAGTTGCAGCGATGAGACTACCAATTGAATATCATGAAATTGGGGAGAAAAAGGGGTAAAAAATAAAGAAATAAATACAAATAAAAAAGGTGAATACAATGGAGGAACACAACTATGACTGTATAGGCCTCAATCATCACCATAGCAAAGCTCTATCAGAGTTCACAATGTTGAAGATGATGAGTTATGGGTAACCCAACTTCATGCTCTGCATCTCTGCACATCCACAATATTATGGCAATTAGACTGTCCCCATTTCCTAGATCTTTCCATATATTGTTATTATATTGTACATGGTATAACACTAATTGGGCTGATCAAGAATTTCATGCAGTAGTATTTACTGATTGCCAGAAACAGTGAACGCAATTGCACACATTTCTCTTCTGATGAAAACAATGCGTTATATTCTATGAACAAAACTTAACAGTGACTTTTGTATTCACTGACGACAAAAGTTGGTCTAAGAAATGCAAGTCAGGCAAGAAAATGATCAGAATTTCTGTAAATGTATTTGAGCATTTGATCATTGCTGTTCTGCTGTAGATACATTTCAACACAGATCCAAAAATGGCTTGTACGCAATTGAGGAAAAAACGTAACATGTATGGCAAGGGTATTTGTTGAGCAAGTGTGTTATATAAGGATAAGGCATCTGTTTCTATAGAAAGAAAAAAGGAACTGTGGTCAAAGTTTATAACCGTCCACAGAGACAGACAGAAATTCAGCCTCTTTATTGCAAGGCAATGAAACTCCAATGTATAACTGCTAGATAACACATAGAAGGATCTGTAAACATGTCTTAGATGACATAAGCAGATGTTCGGAGTCAGAGTTCAACCCCCACTCTGTCTGAGATGTAGGGGACAGTGGGGTAAGTTGAGCCGCTTTTTACATTCAGCATCACTCTGTCAAGGGAACTATAGTATTCTTTCTAACAAAGTTATCTACATAGATTTCAGGATGTTGTGTATCCCTGAAAAGAATCAGAATACATGTAAACATTACAGTTTTGAAAACACCCGGGTTAAGTTGTGCCAACAGAGACCTCGTGTTTTGGACAAGTGGGACGGGGTGAATTAAGCCGCCTACAAATGTCTGTACTTAATGAAATATTGCCACTACCTTTTTCAAACCATGTCTATCTCTATTTCCCAAACACAATTCAACACAATCGCTTTTTGTCTTTTAATCACTTTAAGCATATTTTAACACAGGCTTCACACCTAACAAACACTTGTTACTTTTTACCACTGTTACCTCATATCCAAGCAATAATGCCTTATATTATTGTTCGGTATATTTTGTTTCAATGATACATTTTGTGTATGGTTTCCAAGAAACAAGAAAACCATACCCCTTTGGCTCAACTTCCCCCTATAAATACAGCCCAACTACCTTGTCACAGTGGTGTGACTGGGTTGTGTATGGAATAGAAAGTACTGCAACCTGTCTTATACTCCTTATTATTAAGGCATTATCAAACTCTAGTTCATAGGTCATTTGGGAGTGATAAGAAGAGATCATTTGGTACAGTCACCTCATAAATTATTGGCACTCTTGATAAAGATGAGCAAAAACAATACTGTGTTAATTAAATAATCCAAATACTGAGCAATATTGTACACTCCAAAACATTTGAAATGTTTTATACAAAACTGTTATTATTTTATATTGCTCAGAGAAATAGATTTTAATAATAGTAATACTATGTTTTCTCAAATAGATACGTAGGTGTCAAAAATATTGGCACCCCTATATATCTTTTTTTGACTTTTTTAATTTAGTCTCAGCTTAAAGCGCAATCAGCATTAGAAACAATAACAAAGCCACTCCCCACCCCTGGTTTTGATAAAAATCTGAGGGATGGAGCTGGAGAAATGTAACCACTCTCAAATTCATAGACAAGGCTATGGATGCAAGGAATCATGTTTTGAAGCTATATAGTGTTTGTTTAAATTGTATTTGTTTACAAACTGAGTAAAACAAGTTTATATATTGTTTTCTAATGGTGTAAGACAGTTGAACTAAGATCATGAGGCATTTATAAGTTATATTCTTCAATAATCAACGGGTACATATAATGAATTCAGAAGTCCAAAAATAGATGTAACAACTGCGGATTGCCCCTTTAAGGAACTGTATTGTGGCCTTCCATGGCTTCCTGTTTCACTGGGGTGTAAAAATTAGGTAACATGCATGTAAAATGCCAATCATTTTGGAGGTGAGTAAATATAATTACTATTTTATTTACATTTCTCTTCTGTCTTTGACTTGTTTCCCTCTCCTCTCCCTCTCCCTCTCTCCTCCTCTCCTCTCCTCTCCTCTCCTCTCCTCTCCTCTCCTCTCCTCTCCTCTCCTCTCCTCTCCTCTCCTCTCCTCTCCTCTCCTCTCCTCTCCTCTCCTCTCCTCTCCTCTCTCTCTCTCTCTCTCTCTCTCTCTCTCTCTCTTATTCTCCTCTCCTACTCTCCTTCATCTCTCTCTCCAGGACCTGGGGACGTTGGTGGGGCAGCTGGCGAGGTTCCTGGGTGTCTCATGTGACAAGGCCCAGCTGGAGACCATGGTGGAGAGTTGCAACCAGCTCATAGAGCAGTGCTGCAACTCAGAGGCCCTTTCCATCTGCAGGGGTGAGGTCCTCTCCATCTGCAGGAGGGAGAGAGGGCGAGGGATGGGGGAGAGAGGGCGGTAGAGAAATAGAGGGGGTTTGGAGAGAAGGAAGGGAGGGAGAAAGATGGAGCAAGAGATTTGGGAGAGTGAGATAGGGCAGGGAAGGACAGAGGTAGAGAGCGAGGAAGAGAAAGAGAGGGATAGAGGAAAGGAAGATACGGAGGAAAGAAAACAGAAGTGAGGGCTAGACAGACACTAAAGATAAGCCAAGGAATGATCACTACGGAGGCAGAGATTTCCGAGTATCTCCCGACGACAGAGTTGAGAAAGTAAAGAGATCTGTAGGGTTACTGAAGCATTGCGTGTTTTGGGCCGTAAAGTGAATGGAAGGGGTGAAAGCTGTGTGCCAAGAGGGACAGTAACCTAACGTGTGTGCTGTATGCCAACTCCAACCTTTACACACACACACACACACACACACACACACACACACACACACACACACACACACACACACACACACACACACACACACACATTACTTGGTGTACTCCCTCTAGCCCCATTCATAGCTTCGCTGCTTTCATCATATACACTGCTCAAAAAAATAAAGGGAACACTAAAATAACACATCCTAGATCTGAATGAATGAAATATTCTTATTAAATACTTTTTTCTTTACATAGTTGAATGTGCTGACAACAAAATCACACAAAAATTATCAATGGAAAT
This sequence comes from Salvelinus namaycush, assembly GCF_016432855.1. Taxonomy (NCBI): domain Eukaryota; kingdom Metazoa; phylum Chordata; class Actinopteri; order Salmoniformes; family Salmonidae; genus Salvelinus; species Salvelinus namaycush. Next base: position 11,492,201 of record NC_052344.1, read on the forward strand.
CAAATTTATCAACCCATGGAGGTCTGGATTTGGAGTCACACTCAAAATTAAAGTGGAAAACCACACTACAGGCTGATCCAACTTTGATGTAATGTCCTTAAAACAAGTCAAAATGAGGCTCAGTAGTGTGTGTGGCCTCCACGTGCCTGTATGACCTCCCTACAACGCCTGGGCATGCTCCTGATGAGGTGGCGGATGGTCTCCTGAGGGATCTCCTCCCAGACCTGGACTAAAGCATCCGCCAACTCCTGGACAGTCTGTGGTGCAACGTGGCGTTGGTGGATGGAGCGAGACATGATGTCCCAGATGTGCTCAATTGGATTCAGGTCTGGGGAACGGGCGGGCCAGTCCATAGCATCAATTCCTTCCTCTTGCAGGAACTGCTGACACACTCCAGCCACATGAGGTCTAGCATTGTCTTGCATTAGGAGGAACCCAGGGCCAACCGCACCAGCATATGGTCTCACAAGGGGTCTGAGGATCTCATCTCGGTACCTAATGGCAGTCAGGCTACCTCTGGCGAGCACATGGAGGGCTGTGCGGCCCCCCAAAGAAATGCCACCCCACACCATGACTGACCCACCGCCAAACCGGTCATGCTAGAGGATGTTGCAAGCAGCAGAACGTTCTCCACGGCGTCTCCAGACTCTGTCACGTCTGTCACATGTGCTCATGTGCTCAGTGTGAACCTGCTTTCATCTGTGAAGAGCACAGGGCGCCAGTGGCGAATTTGCCAATCTTGGTGTTCTCTGGCAAATGCCAAACGTCCTGCACGGTGTTGGGCTGTAAGCACAACCCCCACCTGTGGACGTCGGGCCCTCATACCACCCTCATGGAGTCTGTTTCTGACCGTTTGAGCAGACACATGCACATTTGTGGCCTGCTGGAGGTCATTTTGCAGGGCTCTGGCAGTGCTCCACCTGCTCCTCCTTGCACAAAGGCAGAGGTAGCGGTCCTGCTGCTGGGTTGTTGCCCTCCTATGGCCTCCTCCACGTCTCTTGATGTACTGGCCTGTCTCCTGGTAGTGGTCTGTGGTCACCACCTGCAGAACCACTCCTTTATTGGGGGTGTCTTGCTAATTGCCTATAATTTCCACCTTTTGTCTATTCCATTTGCACAACAGCATGTGAAATTTATTGTCAATCAGTGTTGCTTCCTAAGTGGACAGTTTGATTTCACAGAAGTGTGATTGACTTGGAGTTACATTGTGTTGTTTAAGTGTTCCCTTTATTTTTTTGAGCAGTGTACATTGTTTAGGCTATTATTAGACACTCACAAGCCTAGACACAAGCATGCTTGCAGTGCATGATATGGTGCACTTGGATAGAAGAGGGGGAACAGAGGGAGAGAGAGAGAATGACAGAGAGAGACAAAGAAATAGGATATCAGAACGAAATGTGTGAGCCTCAGCCATACACCAAATTACAGCAAGCTGGAATGTTATCCTTTGCGGTAGGCATACGGATGCACGCACACTGTTCAAGGCATATAGAATATGTTCATATGGCTTTATATCTCTGCTAACCTGGCTGAGGATGAGTCAACCTAGACCAGATTTGTATGTAGGTTATGTAGAACAGTTACATACTATGTGTTTGTGTGTAGTCTATATCTTTAAGCAATGATCCAGGGCCAGTTTAGTTGTTTGGCTCATAGTGGTGAAGGTTAGCACTGGGTTGCAGAAGTCTGATCCTTGGTCTGTTAGGGGCAGAGAGTAACAAGAGCTTTATTGTACCAAACCGCAGATCATGAGTCAGATGTACATACCCCAGCAGTAACATAAACCTTCAAAGGAATAGGGAATATCTCACTCTGGACCATTCATTTACTTCTTGCCGCATGGATCCCTTTAGCGGGATCATTTTCGTAAACAACCGCTGAATTGCAGAGCGCCAAATTCAAAAAGAATACTAAAAATATTTATAATCATGAAATCACAAGTGAAATATACCAAAACACAGTTTAGCTTGTTGTTAATCCACCTATCGTGTCAGATTTTGAAAATATGCATTACAGCGAAAGCAATCCAAGCGTTTGTGAGTTTATCAATCACTAGACAAAAGAGTAAGAACAGCTAGCCTCAAATTAGCTTGGTCAAGAAAGTCAGAAAAGCAATAAAATGAATCGCTTACCTTTGATAATCTTCAGATGTTTGCACTCACGAGACTCCCAGTTACACAATAAATGTTATTTTTGTTCGATAAAGATTAGTTTTATAAACAAAAAACGCCATTTGGTTTGCGCGTTATGTTCAGAAAACCACAGGCTCGTTCCGGTCCTGAAAGGCAGACGAAAATTCCAAAAAGTATCCGTAATGTTCGTAGAAACATGTCAAAGTTTTTTATAATCAATTCTCAGGTTGTTTTTAACATACATAATCAATAATATTTCAACCGAACTGTAACCTATTCAATACTACAGAGAAAGAAAATGTCAAGCTACATCTCTCGCGCGCAGGAACTAATCAAAGGACACCTGACGCGTTTTGAAAAATCTCGCTCATTTTTCAAAATAAAAGCTTGAAACTATGTCTAAAGCCTGGTCACAGCCTGAGGAAGCCATTGGGAAAGGAATCTGGTTGATACCCCTTTAAATGGAGGAGGGGCAGGCAACGGAACAGGGATTTTTCCAAATAAAAGGCACTTCCGGGTTGGATTTCCTCAGGTTTTCGCCTGCAAAATCAGTTCTGTTATACTCACAGACAATATTTTGACAGTTTTGGAAACTTAGAGTGTTTTCTATCCTAATCTGTCAATTATATGCATATTCTAGCATCTGGACCTGAGAAATAGTCAGTTTATCTTGGGAACGTTATTTTTCCAAACATAAAAATTCTGCCACCTAGCTGAATTAAGGGCATTTCCATTCACTCCTATTTTTGCTCTGCACCGCCTCCCTGTGGTTAAACATAGTAATTACAGCTCAGTGATTTCTGGCACAAGGAGTTGCACCTTACTGTTCAGTTTGGAAATCCGTTCACATTTGTTGTACTTTTTCTGGCATTATGATTTATGAATGTCGTTTTAATATAATTATGATTTCATTTTTCATGTTGATCATTGTAGATTTTTGTTATGTTGTTTTTTCTTATGATTTGTTGTCAGATTTGTCTTGTTTTCTCCATGTTCTGTTTCTTTTAGTGCATGGACCCTAGCCTCTGACCTGGTGCTGGTCTAACACACAGCTCTGAGCTATTAGGGCCATAAACACACATTCCTATACACACTACTGGAGGGCAGGTGAGTCCATGTCTGTAGACATACATACATAGGCCCAAAATGATTGGCGCTCTTGATAGATGAGCAAAAAAGACTGTAGCAAATAAATAATACAAAATACTGAGCTATATTTTTTTTCAATATTATTTCACCTTTATTTAAGTAGGCAAGTCAGTTAAGAACAAATTCTTATTTACAACGACGGCCTAGGAACAGTGGGTTAACTGCCTTGTTCAGGGGCAGAACGACAGATTTTTACCTTGTCAACTTGGGGATTTGATTTAGCAACCTTTCGGTTACTGGCCCACCACTAGGCTACCTGCTGCCCCATATTGTATGCTCCAAAAATTATATTATTTTATTCTAATACAATTTCTCAGAGAAAGAGATTTAGTTTAACAAGTAATATTTTTCATCTCAAAAATATGTTTTCAATACCTTTCAATACTTCACCTTGTGAGGATAACGGCACTGAGCCTTTTTCTAAAATGTTTTATGAGATTAGAGAACACATTTGGCGTGATCTTAGACCATTCCTCCATACAACATCTTTCCAGATCCTAGATATCCATCGTCTGCACTTATGGACTCTTCAATTCAAACCACAGGTTTTCAATGGGGTTCAAATGCATATGACTGAGATGGCCATTGAAAAATGTTCATTTTGCAGTCAATTAACCATTTCTTTGTGGATTTTGATGTGTCCTTGGTGTTATCGTCTTGCTGGAAGATCCACTAAGTTTCAGCCTGCTGGCGGAGGCAGCCAGGTTTTTGGCAAAAAATGTCCTGATACTCGGTAAAGTTCATGATTCCGTTGACCTTAACAAAGGCACCAGGACGAGTGGAAGCCAAATAGTTCCATAACATCAAAGATCCACCACCATATTTTACAGTAGGTATGGGGTTCTTTCCTGTTTATACACCCTTATTTCGACGCCAAACCCACCACTGGTGTGCGTGGCCAACCCACCACTGGTGTGCGTGGCCAACTATATTTTCATGTTATCCAACAAATGTAAATTCCTGGAGTTTGCTAAAACGGCCTTAGCACTTGGATTGGAACCGGTGCTATGGTCAGATGATATGAAAATAGAGTGCCACGCACACCAGTGGTGGGTTTGGCGTCGAAATAAGGGTGTATAAGCGGGAAAGATCCCCATACCTAGATATATGAGATGGCGCTACGTTAGATAGCGGCTGTTTTACGAGCCTCTTTAACGAGTCGGCAGCTCTAGATATTCTGCTTACTCCGAACCAGGCCCTAATCACCGGGACTCGAAAAAAGAGGCAGGCAAGGCGGCCTCCTAACAAGCGAACAAATAGACCGCCCTATGCTCTGTTGGTGTAGGTTTTCATCAAGGATCTCTCTGTACTTTGCTCCGTTCATCTTTCCCTCGATCCTATTAGTCTCCCAGTCCCTGCTGCTGAAAAACATCCCCACAGCATGATGCTTCCTCCACCATGCTTCAACATAGGGATGGTGCCAGGTTTCCTCCAGACGTGACGCTTGGCATTCAGGCCAAAGAGTTCAATCTTGGTTTCATCAGACCAGAGAATCTTGTTTCTCATGGTCTGAGAGTCCTTTAGGTGCCTTCTGGCAAAGTCCAAGCGGGCTGTCATGTTTCGAGTCTCATAGCAAAGGTTCTGAATACTTATGTAAATACTTATATTTTTCATATTATTTTATTTATTAAGAAATCTAAAAACATGTTTTTGTCATTATGGGGTATTGTGTGTAGATTGCTGAGGACAATTTTTTATTTAATCAATTTTAGAATAAGGTTGTAACGTATCAAAATGTGGAAAAAGTGAAGGGCTCTGAATACTTCCTGAATACACTGTATATACATATCTACCTCCATTACCTCGTACCCCTGCGCAGCGACCCGGTACTGGGACCCCGTGTATATAGCAAAGTTATTGTTACTCGTTGTGTATCTATTCCTTGTGTAATTATCTTTTATCTTTTTTTTTATTTTGATTTGATTACCTACTGTAAAATATGCAGTTGGATCTTTGACGTTATGGGGCTATTTTGCTCAATATAACTTGTTAAACAAAATCTCTTTCTCTGAGCAATTGTGTTACTATAAAATAATATAATTTCACCCCCAAAATGTAGCGTACAATATAGCTCCCTATTTGTATTATTTATTTCAGTGTTTTTTGCTCATCTCTATCGAGGTGATTATGGACCTCACTGTACACGGTTGGGAGTCATAAGGAAGCATAGATATCCTGTGAGCTGATCAATATGCAATAAAGAAGATTTCAAAATAACAACATTCATATTGACTACTGACCATTCCTCTCGGCCGTTTGTCTCAGTGATGTATGATCATGTGACTCTTTCTTCTGTCAGGTCGCGTGGGACTGTGGCAGGACATCTTCACCGTGTCTATGAATGACAAGTTTGACACGGTGTATAGACAGAAGATGGGCAAGTCTGACCTGACCTTTGACTTCGGCCTGTGAGGACCGAACCGACTGACCACAACGACGCGAACACGGACTACACTCCTCCTCCTGCTGCCAAAACACTGTACACTCCTCTGCCTCTCTTCATCAATCAATCAATCACGTATTGGATATAATGTATATATCAGTCGCTCCACCGCCAAAGACTATAGCTGTCAATCAACCAACCAATCAATCACCCAATAAATTAGTCAGTCAACACACCAATCAATCAATATAAAGATTGCATCCTTAAAAAGCTCACAAATCAATTTTGATTTATCAATCAATCGGTCAGTTTCTCAGCCAATCAGCGAGATCCTGTTTTAGCCCAATGTGGCACAGATCCCATCCCCCACCCCCATCTATGTCCCCCCTCTCCGCCCATCATCCCCATTCCTCTTCAGTATGTACCGCTGTGTATGTATGTATATACCAGTGCTCTATAGCAAGTTGTGTATGTGGCAGTGGCCCCAAGCCTGAGGGAAACGCATGGAAGTGTGTGGCGCCGTCACCAAACCTATACAGAGGAAGCTTACACGTCTCGTTCAACACTTAATGTTGAGACAGTGTTATGTTTTTTAAACGCTGTATGAATGCTATGGTGGGGAATCATAAGTCCAGCTCAGAGTCAAGTATAGAGACCACCCATGACTGCCCTTTGATACAGAGCAAGTGTTCAGTTTCGGCTGTATCCAGGTCAGTTCCTACTTTACCTAGTCCTTCCTTTTAGCACACGTTTTTCACTTTCAGTACATTACATAGCTTGTTTGTTACAAAAAGGCTTTCAATGGGCATTAGCTTAATCAGCACTAGACTTTTTTTATCAGCCTTTCTTGCTGAAGTGAATGGGGATGCGTGTGTGTTTGTGTGTGTGTGTGTGTGTGTGTGTACATGCTCGTGTGTGAGCAAAATCAGAAAAACAACACATCACAACTGCCTTTTATATCAGTTCTGTTTGTTCATGCTGCTAAAGTGATGCCTTCCTCTGTCCTCAGACCCATAGCCACCTATAGAGTTAATGTACCACACTGAGACAACAGAGTATCCCTCCATGTTACCAGCATTCTCTGTGTTCTGTCCCCCAAGTACATGTCCCTTCAGGATCCAAAGGTGGATGTATCCATCCCTCCCCAAAGGTTAGACATCAAAACACCATTGCCCTCTATGTTTGTCAACAGAGCCCCCTTTCTCTTCTATTGCTTACATCTCTTTCTCTTCTCTTCCTGCTGTAAATGCCCTCAGACAGACCAGTAGACCCTCCCCTCCCAACCCCTCTGCTCTGCTGGACACTTGTGAATGTTTGTGGAATTGATGTGGATGTAACAACCTCAACAGACCCCTCCCACAGGCGCAGTTATCTGCTTTCTCTCACTCTGTCTGTATCTCTCTCTCTCTCTGTTTCTCTCACTGTCTATGTCTCTCTCTCTGTTTCTCTCTCTCTGTTTCTCTCACTCTGTCTGTATCTCTCTCTCTCTCTCTGTTTCTCTCTGTTTCTCTCTCTCTCTCTGTTTCTCTCTCTCTCTCTGTTTCTCTCACTGTCTATCTCTCTCACTCTGTCTGTATCTCTCTCTGTCTCTCTCTCTCTCTCTCTGTTTCTCTCACTGTCTATCTCTCTCTCTCTGTTTCTCTCACTCTGTCTGTATCTCTCTCTGTTTCTCTCTCTGTGTTTCTCTCACTCTGTCTGTATCTCTCTCTGTTTCTCTCACTGTCTATCTCCCTCTCTCTGTTTCTCTCACTCTGTCTGTATTTTCAATTCAATTCAAGGGGCTTTATTGGCATGGGAAACATGTGTTAACATTGCCAAAGCAAGTGAGGTAGATATTATACAAAAGTGAAATAAACAATACAAATTAACAGTAAACATTACACATACAGAAGTTTCAAAACAATAAAGACATTACAAATGTTATATTATATATATACAGTGTTGTAACAATGTACAAATGTTTCTCTCACTCTGTCTGTATCGCTCTCTGTTTTTCTCTCTCTGTTTCTCTCACTGTCTATCTCTCGCTCTCTGTTTCTCGCTCTCTGTTTCTCTCACTCTGTCTGTATCGCTCTCTGTTTTTCTCTCTCTGTTTCTCTCACGCTGCCTGTAACTCTCTGTTTCTATCTCTGTTTCTCTCACTCTATCTGCATCTCTCTCACTCTGTATCTCTCTCTCTGTTTCTCTCACTCTGTCTGTAACTCTCTGTTTCTCTCACTCTGTCTGCATCTCTCTCACTCTGTTTCTCTCTCTCTGTTTCTCTCACTCTGTTTCTCTCTCTATGTATCTCTCTCTCTGTTTCTCTCACTCTGTCTGTATTTCTCTCTCTCTGTTTCTCTCTCTCTGTTTCTCTCACTCTGTTTCTCTCACTCTGTCTGTAACTCTCTGTTTCTATCTCTGTTTCTCTCACTCTATCTGCATCTCTCTCACTCTGTATCTCTCTCTCTGTTTCTCTCACTCTGTCTGTAACTCTCTGTTTCTCTCACTCTGTCTGCATCTCTCTCTCTGTATCTCTCTCTCTCTGTTTCTCTCACTCTGTTTCTCTCTCTATGTATCTCTCTCTCTGTTTCTCTCTCTCTGTCTGTAACTCTCTGTTTCTCTCACTCTGTCTGCATCTCTCTCTCTCTGTTTCTCTCACTCTGTATCTCTCTCTCTCTGCATCTCTCTCTCTCTGTTTCTCTCACTCTGTATCTCTCTCTCTCTGGTTCTCTCTCTGTTTCTCTCACTCTGTATCTCTCTCTCTCTGGTTCTCTCTCTCTGTTTCTCTCACTCTGTCTGTATCTCTCTCTCTGTTTCTCTCACTCTGTCTGTATATCTCTCTCTCTGTTTCTCTCACTGTTTCTCTCACTCTGTCTATAACTCTCTGTTTCTCTCACTCTGTCTGTAACTTTCTGTTTCTATCTCTCTGTTTCTCTCACTCTGTCTGTATCTCTCTCACTCTGTATCTCTCTCTCTGTTTCTCTCACTCTGTTTCTCTCTCTATGTATCTCTCTCTCTGTTTCTCTCTCTCTGTCTGTAACTCTCTGTTTCTCTCACTCTGTCTGCATCTCTCTCTCTCTGTTTCTCTCACTCTGTATCTCTCTCTCTCTGGTTCTCTCTCTCTGTTTCTCTCACTCTGTATCTCTCTCTCTCTGGTTCTCTCTCTCTCTGTTTCTCTCACTCTGTATCTCTCTCTCTCTGGTTCTCTCTCTCTGTTTCTCTCACTCTGTCTGTATCTCTCTCTCTGTTTCTCTCACTCTGTCTGTATATATCTCTCTCTGTTTCTCTCACTGTTTCTCTCACTCTGTCTGTAACTCTCTGTTTCTCTCACTCTGTCTGTAACTTTCTGTTTCTATCTCTCTGTTTCTCTCACTCTGTCTGCATCTCTCTCACTCTGTATCTCTCTCTCTGTCTGTAACTCTCTGTTTCTCTCACTCTGTCTGCATCTCTCTCACTCTGTATCTCTCTCTCTGTATCTCTCTCTCTCTGTTTCTCTCTCTCTGTTTCTCTCTCTCTGTTTCTCTCTCTGTGTATCTCTCTCTCTGTTTCTCTCAGTCTGTATCTCACTAGCGATTCAATTCAATTGGCTTTAGAAACATGTGTTTACATTGCCAAGTGGAATAGACAATAAAAAGGGAAATAACCTCTCTTGTCAGCTTTTTCTCTCATTCTCTCTGTTTACAACCGTTGGCAATCCTGCTGCAGCCCACCTCTACAAGGGTCATGTGGTGTACTGTTTGTTTGGTTTTTGTAGGGTTGTCCTAACCTGGGCATAATGCATTGTACTTTACATGCTTGCTTTCTGGTTTATTAATAAAGTTATGTATTCAGGACAATTGTGTTGTGTGTGTGTGTGTGATGTCTTCAATGCACTTGCATTATTTACGAGCAATATTGAGTTAAAGTATAAATGTTGTTACTTCCGTTGACAACCTCCCTCTGCTCAAACCATGTGGTTCCCTCTCAACTGTTGCTCCATCTGTTGGAGGCTTGGAATACTCAAAACGCTCAACTCTGGTTGAAACTCGTAGTCCAAACCTCTTATCATATACTGGAGCTGCTTTATTTGACTCTTGATCGTTTTGCGTTGTCAAGCGCTTTGAGAGTCTTTTTTTAATAAAAAGCGCTATAGAAGTTGAATACATGTATTATTATTACTTCAGAAGGCATCTGCAGTATCACCATAGTCCTTATCACTAACCACTCGATGTGTTTACTGTTGCGTGAGGGTCTACTACTGGATGAAGAATATGTAGCTTGAAGTGGAGGCAAAGGCATGAAGGGAATTCCTGACATAACTTCCATCCAATCATAAACAATAGCGGGAGGAGTCAGGAACTATAGAACCGTGTCAATACATCTCTATGGCAACCATAACGCGTTCTCTGCGTTCCCCTGCGCTTTTACTCAACTCCAAAGAAACCGAGGGAGAACGTAGGTCAGAGTCAGAGAGAGACAATTTCAATCTATCCAGAACTACATGACATAAAGAAAGAGGGTAACTATAACATTCAATCAGCAACCACATTAGTTGTCCTAATGCTACATGATAGAATGAAAAGGACTAATAACATTGCGCAACAATTCGCAATAATTGAGCACGAACTTCAGAGGAATAGTTTTAACTTAATTGTAGTAGGCTACATTTCTTCCTGCCCCTTTTAATGGATGTTTTTTTAGTTGCAGCTTTAAATTAATCAAGCAAAGTCAAATAATTTATTTATAACAAACAAGCATTTCAATTGGAGAGATCACAGGAACTAATTTTGATATTTCTAAATTACAAACGGTACTTTCCATTCAAGTACTAATTCATAAATTCATTTGTGACATACTTTGCATAAAACAACACAAACATTTTAATAAACAACTGCCCTTTTAATAATCTAAGCAGGAGGCAAATATGTAAATGTTGTGATTAACCTTGGGGCGACTTCAACGTTTATGCTAATTATGAAAAGGTTCATTTGAAGTAAAATAATAATTGCCTTTTATGTTTAAATTCTGCTCTCATCCCTGATGTAAAATGTTTCCTATTGCTGTTGCTTTGATTGACTGAGACAAGTTCTCTACATGATGTGTGTCTGATATCTAAACACACAGTTCAACAGTAGCCTTGAGTTGATTTACGATGTGTTTGCGTTGGGAAGAGTAAGACATTGTAAACAATCCTCATGTGACACAGGGACAGAACACCCTGCTCTCTTGAATTATGTCACCTGGGTTTCACCTTTCTCTCTCTCTCTCACACACACACACACACACACACACACACACACACACACACACACACACACACACACACACACACACACACACACACACACACACAGTACTCAAAAACTCTCCAGTGAGTACTGTATGCACCACCCTTCTCTCTCCCCTGTCCCCACAGCTCCACCGGAGCCAGAAGGCATGAGACGGACCCCCCCTGTGGGCCTGGGGGACTTGACCCTCATGTCCCGAGGACTGGTCATCGCCCCGCGCCCCTGGACCGCCCAGCGCATCAGCATCACACACACACCTGGCCCTTCACACTCATATACACACACACCTCCATACACACCTGTGGAAGGACAGGGAGCAGGGGAACCCAGAAAGACAGCACTACAGTCAGACTCAGGTGAGTTCATTCATATATAATTCTCAACTCATAGCTTACTCATAACTTAACATGATAATGTACCGTAAGGGCAAAACCCTGGAACACATCTAAACCAAACACAATTAACAGTGTCCCCCACACAGACTCCTAATCACGTCCATGTCCTCCAGTCTCATCGGTACAGTCAGCCCCAGATGAGCATCTGTCCCTGGGGGAGATCAAGGCCCTGCTCCCCCAGAGGCTGGGGGAGAGGCTGGAGGATGTGAGGGCAGCGTTCAAGGCCCTGGACCCTGAGGGGAGCGGCTCAGTGACCCGGGGGGAGTTCAGACAGGTGGTGGAGGCCTTCCTCTTCCCCCTCACACAGACCCAGCTCAACGCCATGCTGGCCAAGGTGAGAGAGGGCAGGTGTGGGTCTCTTATAGACTGGTTTGGGATCTGTTTGTGCTGTCTTGCCAACTCCAATGACAGCACAAACAGATCTGGGACCTGTGGGGTATACTACAAAGCAGGTTCAATGAGTTAGCCAGCTAACTTGCCTAAATATTCTGAAATAACTTGTACTTTTTTTTAAAGATATGCTTGAAATTGACATGGTCTAATTGACTCAACGAACAAAAAGCACATATCTAAGTTTAGCTTTTTTAAAGAACCAGAAAATCCATCATTATTTCTGGTTGTTTATCCAAGTTAGCAGGCTAACTCATTGAACCTGCTTTGTAGTACACCCAACAGGTGTCCTACGTTCTGCTCTTGCATAGTCTGACAAAGTAATTACATCGCCACCACTGCATGGTCATTGACTATATTGGTCACTAGATGGCAGTACAAGACTTGAGGTTAGTCTTGGTAACGACAGGTGATATCACATACTGTTAAAAAAGGGTTTTATGGCTCATGGAGAGGGGACACGTTTCCGTATCTGAAATGATTTAAACATTTCCCACTAAGCCTTACTACATAGTCTTGGAGTTCTCAGTTTCTTTATAACTTTTTAGGACAAGTGCTGTGCACAGATGTTTGGTTTGGGTGTCACTGCCCTTTTCTGTTTTCAGAACTACACTGAACAAAAATATAAATGCAACATGTAAAGTGTTTCCCCTGTTTCATGAGTTGAAATAAAATTCCCATACATTTTCAATACACACAAAAACCTTATTTCTCTCAAATGTTGTGCACAACATTTGTTTAAATCCCTGTTAATGAGCATTTCTCCTTTGTCAAAATAATCCATCCACCTGACAGGTTTGGCATATCAGGAAGCTGATTAAACCGCATGATCATTACACAGGTGAACCTTGTGCCGGGGACAATAAAAGGCCACTCTAAAATGTGCAGTTTTGTCACACAACACAATGCCACAGATGTCTCAAGCTTTGAGTGAGCGTGCAATTGGCATGCTGACTGCAGGAATGTCCACCTGAGCTGTTGCCAGATAATTAAAAGTTAATTTCTCTACCATAAGCCACCTCCAACGTCATTTTAGAGAATTTGGCAGTATGTCCAACCGGCCTCATAACCACAGACATGTATGGCATTGTGTGGGCGAGCGGTTTGCTAATGTCAACGTTGTCAACAAAGTGCCTCATGGTGGTGGTGGGACTATGGTATGAGCAGGCATATGCTATGGTCAAAGAACACAATTCCATTTTATCGATGCCAATTTGAATACACAAAAATACCCTGACGAATTGTGAGGCCCATTTTTTTTTAAGGTGTCTATGACAAACAGATGCATATCTGTATTCCCAGTCATGTGAAATCCATAATTAATTTATTTCAATTGACTGATTTCCTCATAAGAACTGTAACTCAGTAAAATCAATGACATTTTTGCATGTTGCGTTTATAATTTTGTCCAGTACATGAGGACCACTTAGGGAAATGTGACTCTCTTGATGCATCACTGATAGTAGTAATGGCATTAGCCACATTACTCATTGATCAAATTGATCATTCCCTTGCACTGTTTATGAAAGCAGTGGGGACATTGATCAATATTTAGTTACGTAGTGTAGCTGTTCGCGCGTTTACATTCTGTGTTCATATACCTCCCACTGTTTGTTCTTCATCCACACCTGTTTATCATTGATCAGTACCAGAGTGGTGTTATGGGTAGTGATATACACCTACAGCACAGTTGTTTATCATGTATACGGTGTATCCCTTCTCCCCCCATCCGTGGTGTGTTGCTGTGCGATGCCTCTCGTCACTCCACAGCGCCAATGTAATTGTCTCCACTGTTCCTCTTTGTTCCGTCTCAGCGCTTACGCCTGACAGTTTGACTGCCTGTCTTTCCCACAGATTTCCACCCATAATATCAGCACTTTGTGTCCCTCCCTCCCTCCCTCCCTCCCTCCCTCCCTCCCTCCCTCCCTCCCTCCCTCCCTCCCTCCCTCCCTCCCTCCTCTTCTCTCAGTCTTTCTGTTCCTTATTCATTAAAAATATGGTGTTTTTCGAGGGGAGTTGTTGAAAGTTTACTTTAAAGGACCATATCGCAGGAGCAGCAGCTGTTGTGCTGGTGACATTTTGATGTGGAAGTCGCTTTGTGCTTGAGGGAGCGAGATGCCACCAGCGGATTTTTTTCTCTGTCTCCCTCCTCTTCCTCTTTCCTTTTCTTTTTGTCTCATCTGTTTCTCAAACACTTTCAGAGAAGCGATTGAGAGCTCGGTGCGTTTTTTTATATATTTTTTAAATCGTGATCAATTATTTAGCAGGCGGTGGTTGCCTTACGTGTTAAAGAACACTTACTCCAATAATTACAGGGAAGTCCTAGAGCGGGGTTAGAGAGGGAGAAAGGGAGGGAAAGAGAAATAAGACAGACTGACAGAAAGACAAACAAGAGATGGACAGAGAGGGAGTGGAGGGGAAGATAGAGGCGGATGATGGACAGAGTCTAAGACAGACAGAAAGAGAGAGAGAGAGAGAAAGAAACAGAGTGAGTCTGTCATGTCTGAAGGGTGAAGGTGCCACCCACTACTCTATACTGCCTACCTCTACTCCACTGCACATTCACTATAACATAATGACTTGGGTCTGACCTTCACACTAGAACACTATACCTACAGTCGTGGCCAAAAGTTAATTTTCACAAAGTCTGCTGCTTCAGTGTCTTTAGATATTTTTGTCAGATGTTACTATGGAATACTGAGGTATAATTACAAGCATTTCATAAGTGTCAAAGGCTTTTATTGACAATTACATGAAGTTGATGCAGAGTCAATATTTGCAGTGTTGACCCTTCTTTTTCAAGACCTCTGCAATCCGCCCTGGCATGCTGTCAATTAACTTCTGGGCCACATCCTGACTGATGGCAGCCCGATCTTGCATAATCAATGCTTGGAGTTTGTCAGAATTTGTGGGGTTTTGTTTGTCCACCCACCTCTTGAGGATTGACCACACATTCTCAATGGGATTAAGGTCTGGGGAGTTTCCTTGCCATGGACCCAAAATATCAATGTTTTGTTCCCCGAGCCACTTAGTTATCACTTTTGCCTTATGGCAAGGTGCTCCATCATGCTGGAAAAGGCATTGTTCGTCACCAAACTGTTTCTGGATGCTGAATCGCCCTGAAGCCTTCTTCACAACAATTGAACCGCTCTCCTTGAAGTTCTTGATGATCCGATAAATGGTTGATTTAGGTGCAATCTTACTGGCAGCAATATCCTTGCCTGTGAAGCCCTTTTTGTGCAAAGCAATGATGATGGCACGTGTTTCCTTGCAGTTAACCATGGTTGACAGAGGAAGAACAATGATTCCATGCACCACCCTCCTTTTGAATCTTCCAGTCTGTTATTCGAACTCAATCAGCATGACAGAGTGATCTCCAGCCTTGTCCTCGTCAACACTCACACCTGTGTTAACGAGAGAATCACTGACATGATGTCAGCTGGTGCTTTTGTTGCAGGGCTGAAATGCAGTGGAAATGTTTTTGGGGGATTCAGTTCATTTGCATGGCAAAGAGGGACTTTGCAATTAATTGCAATTCATCTGATCACTCTTTATAACATTCTGGAGTATATGCAAATTGCCATCATACAAACTGAGGCAACAGACTTTGTGAAAATTAATATTTGTGTAATTCTCAAAACTTTTGGCCACGACTGTACACAGCAGTCTTACCAGCCCCATTCCCAGGTATATAGAGCATGCAGGGCGGTGCAGTACTCCTGTGGTTCTAGCGAGGCGTTCCGCTCGGTGCCTGCTGATAGCAGTGATAATTAGACAGTGTGACATCTATAATAAGACTCAATGCCATAGAGCTCTGTAGGGAGCAGAAGCACTGGATTACACCGTGGTAGGATGTAGGGCAGGGTGTCAGAGACTAGACTTTGATTATGAGCCACCAGAATAGGTGTGTGTGTGAGTGTGTGTGCTTGCGTGCATATCTCCCTTATCCATCTGTGTGTGTGTGTGTGTGTGTGTGTGTGTGTGTGTGTGTGTGTGTGTGTGTGTGTGTGTGTGTGTGTGTGTGTGTGTGTGTGTGTGTGTTGCTGTGGGGCTTACTTAAGAGAGATACTGTTCCACTGCTGGGGCCAGGATAAAAGCAGTGGGCTGATTCCTCAGGTGTGACCCATTCTGAACACCACCTATTCCCCGACCACCCAGCCCCAGAATTACAGCTCAACCCACCTGACGCTACACAGGCAGAACCCTGCTCTTACCGTCTGACGCCATGGAGATTTGATTACTCTTCACTCTGGTTGTTGTGGTAAAAAGTCTGGAATTGCTCAGAACTTTTAGGGGAAAAAATATATTTAAATTTCAGCATTCTTATGATGCTTATGATGAACATGATCATTATCATCCTCCTTATCACCATCACCATCCTTGTCCATTCTCTATACCAGTGATCCAGATACACTGAGTAAACAGTCTGACTTTGTTGGTCTCCTGTAGGTGTCTAAGAGAGACAGTGTAACGGTGGACTACATGGACTTCCTGAGGAGGTACAGCAGGGTGACTACAGCACAGAGACCAGACACGTCTACAGCCTCCTCTACAGCACAGAGACCCTACAGATCTACACCCTCCTCTACAGCACAGAGACCAGACACCTCTAGAGCCTCCTCTACAGTACAGAGACCAGACACCTCTACAGCCTCCTCTACAGCACAGAGACCAGACACCTCTACAGCCTCCTCTACAGCACAGAGACCAGACACCTCTACAGCCTCCTCTACAGCACAGAGACCAGACAGCTCTACAGCCTCCTCTACAGCACAGAGACCAGGCACCTCTACAGCCTCCTCTACAGCACAGAGACCAGGCACCTCTACAGCCTCCTCTACAGCACAGAGACCAGGCACCTCTACAGCCTCCTCTACAGCACAGAGACCAGACAGCTCTACAGCCTCCTCTACAGCACAGAGACCAGACAGCTACACCAGGTGGGCACATCACCATTACACTGTAACTCGCATAGGTGAAAAGACTATCTGTGTTACATGACCCTATGGTTGGTTTGGTTCAGCAGGTTGACCTCTCTCTCTCTCTCTCTCTCTCTCTCTCTCTCTCTCTCTCTCTCTCTCTCTCTCTCTGTCTGTCTGTCTGTCTGTCTGTCTGTCTGTCTGTCTGTCTGTCTGTCTGTCTGTCTGTCTGTCTGTCTGTCTGTCTGTCTGTCTGTCTGTCTGTCTGTCTGTCTGTCTCTTTCTTTCTTTCTTTCTTTCTTTCTTTCTTTCTTTCTTTCTTTCTTTCTTTCTTTCTTTCTTTCTTTCTTTCTTTCTTTCTTTCTTTCTTTCTTTCAGGTGTGTCTCTGGATCAGACCAGAGGGGTATGACCCTGACTGAGATACAGCAACGCCTCAAGCACAAGGTCTGGATGACACACACACACACACACACACACACACACACACACACACACACACACACACACACACACACACACACACACACACACACACACACACACACACACACACACACACACACACACACACACACACACACACACACACACACACAGAAAGACACTAATGCACACCTTGTTGTTTCAACACAAGCCTGGAGAAGATAGATACCGCTCTATATAAAAGGGAGGTGACAAACATGACCAAATGACATGTATATGTGGGCGGTGAAGTGATTCACCTGTGAAATTGAGATCTAGATGTTTTTGTCATGTCAACATAATAATGTCCCTATGTATCCAGAAGAATGTACAGCACACGTAGGAGGCATACTACACTAAACACAAATATAAACGGAACATGTAAAGTGTTGGTCCCATGTTTCATGAGATGAAATAAAAGTACCCCCTGAAGTGTTCCTGATTAAACAGGATGATCATTACATAGGTGCACCTTGTGATGGGGACAATAAAAGGCCACACTAAAACATGCAGTCTTGTCACACAACACAATGCAACAAGTGTTGAGTGAGCATGCAATTGGCATGCTGACTGTAGGAATTTCCACCAGAGCTGTTACCAGAAAATGGGATGTTCATTTCTCTACCATAAGCCGTTTTAGCAATTTTGACAGCACGTCTAACCGGCCTCACAACCGCAGACCACGTGTCTGGCGCCGTGTGGGCGAGCTGTTTGCTGATCTCAACGTTGTGTACAGAGTGCCCCATGGTGGCGGTGGAGTTGGGCAGGCATAAGCTATGGACAATGAACACAATGGCATTTTATAGATGGCAATTTAAATGCACAGAGATACCGTGATGAGATCCTGAGGCCCATTGTTGTGCCATTCATCTGCTGCCATCACCTCATGTTTCAGCATGATAATGCACAGTCCCATGTCGCAAGGATCTGTACACAATTCCTGGAAGCTGAAAATGTCCCAGTTCTTCCATGGCCTGCATGCTCACCAGACATGTCACCCATTGAGTATGTTTGGGATGCTCTGGATTGACGTGTAAGACAGCGTGTTCCAGTTCCTGGGAATATCCAGCAACTTTGCATAGCCATTGAAGAGGAGTGGGACAACATTCCACAGGCCACAATCAACAGCCTGATCAACTCTATGTAAAGGAGATGTGACCCGCTGCATGAGGCAAATGGTGGTCACACCAGATATTGATTGGTTTTCTGACCCATGCCTCTACCTTTTTTAAAAAGGTATATGACCAGATGCATATCTGTATTCCCAGGTATGTGACATCCATAGATTAGGGCCAAATTAATTTATTTCAATTTGACTGATTTCTAACTCAGTAAAATCTTAGAAATTGTTGCATGTTGCGTTTAGTGCATATGTTCCAGATATTAACTAGGTTGTTTATTGTGATGTGAAATAGAGGATTGTACTAAATGGAATCAGTGGTTAAATGAAGCCCTCAGAGGTTGCGGTTGTCACAGTTCTGTTCTGTTGGGCTGTACGACAGGCTGCTGTGTAGTGGGTAATGTAGTAATGTACAGTGCCGTCGGAAAGTATTCAGACCCCTTTACTTTTCCCACATTTTGTTACGTTACAGCCTTATTCTAAAATGGATGAAATTAAAGATCTCAGCAATCAACACACAATACCCCATAACGAAGCGAAAACAGTTTTTTTTTATCTTTGCAAATGTATTAAAAATAAAAAACAGAAATACCTTATTTACATTTTAGTATTTTAGTATTCAGACCCTTGAGCACAGCTGCATCCTGTTTCTATTGATTATCCTTGAGATGTTTCTACAACTTGAATGGTGTCCACCTGTGGTAAATTCAATTGATTGGACATGATTTGGAAAGGCACACACCTGTCTATGTAAGGTCCCACAGTTGACAGTGCATGTCAGAGCAAAAACCAAGCCATGAGGTCGAAGGAATTGTCCGTAGAGTTCCGAGACAGGATTGTGTCGAGGTACAGATCTGGGGAAGGCTACCAAAAAATGTCTGCAGCATTGAAGATCCCCAAGAACACAGTGGCCTCCATCATTCTTAAATGACAGAAGTTTGGAACCACCAACTCTTCCTAGAGCTGACCGCCCGGCCAAACTGAGCAATCGGGGGAGATGGGCCTTGGTCAGGGAGGTGACCAAGAACCCAATGGTCACTCTGATAGTTCCTCTGTGGAGATGGGAGAACCTTCCAGAAGGAAAACCATCTTTGCAGCACTCCACCAATCAGGCCTTTATGGTAGAGTGGCCAGACGGAAGCCACTCCTCAGTAAAAGGCACATGACCGCCCGCTTGGAGTTTGCCAGAAGGCACCTAAAGACTCTCAGACCATGAGAAACAATATTCTCTGGCCTGATGAAACCTAGATTGTACTCTTTGGTCTGAATGGCAAGAGTCACTTCTGGAGGAAACCTGGCACCATCCCTACAGTGAAGCATGGTGGTGGCAGCATCATGCTGTGGGGATGTTTTTCAGCGGCAGGGACTGGGAGATTAGTCAGGATCGAGGTAAAGATGAACGGAGCAAAGTACAGAGAGATCCTTGATGAAAATCTGCTCCAGAGTGCTCAGGACCTCAGACTGGGGAAAAGGTTCACCTTCCAACAGGACAACAACCCTAAGCACACAGTCAATACAACGCAGGAGTGGCTTCGGGACAAGTCTCTGAATGTCCTTGAGTGGCCCAGCCAGAGGCTAGACTTTTTCGAACATCTCTGGAGAGACCTGAATCAAAAGGGTTCTACCTGGAACCAACAAGGGTTCGTCAAGGGACAGCCGAAGAACCCTTTTAGGTTTCTAAGAGTGTACATCACAGCTCAGGTCAGTCACACGTGTGTGTATGTGTGTGTGTTTATGAGTGTGTGAGTGTATATATGAGTGAGTGTGTGTGTGTGCATGCGTGTGTGTGCGTGCGTGCATATATGAGTGTGTGTATATGACTGTGGGTGTGTGTGTGTGTGTCTCCGGTCACTCTCTGATGAGTCGTCTCTGCAGAGCATGGTGAGTCTCAGAGGAACAGCTGTGGCTGGTAATGAGTGATATACACACACATATGATGAAGTACCAGTCACAGCTGTTTACCCTGCACATGCGCCTCACTTATCAATATTCCATGTAGACCACAGTCCCCCTCTTACCTCCCTCCTCTGATACCTCCACCTCCTTGGAGAAGTGCAGAGTGAGATCATTAGCTCACCTCTGGAGTAACCATCCAAGGACCTTTGAATGAGGAACACTCTCTCTCTTTCTGGTGTCATTGGGTTCTCTCGTTGTGTTTATCTCGCGGTCGATCTGAGTGGGCTCTCTATGTCTTTCGCTGTTCCAGAACTTCTCATTCATTCCCTTCCTCTCATTAAATCAATAATAATGTTGTAAGTCCAACTTTCCTCATGCTTAACTTCAAATGCGTCCAAAAGAGGTTTAGCTATGTCACCTTGAGTAGAGGTGTATGCTTTGAGTTTCAGTTTCTCTACTTTCCCTAATCCTCCTCTATCCCCCTCCATCCCCCTCTGTACCCCTCCATCCCCCTCCGTACCTCTCCATCCCCCTCCGTACCCCTCCATCCCCCTCCGTACCCCCACCTCTACTGACATGCTCTGACCAGAGAAGAATTACCCCCTTAACTGACAGACACACGTAAAGGCAGCAGCACTCTTCTCTCTGATCTACTCTCTCTCTCTCTCTCTCTTTTCTTCTCTTTATTTTCCTCCCTCTCCCCTCTCTCTCTCTGTCTCAGTCTCTCTCTCTCTCCCTCTCCCCCCTCTCTGTGTCACTGTGATTTCTCCTCTTAACTTCTATTTGTGATCCACCTCCCTCCCTTCATTTCTTTCTGACTCTCTCCCTCCATCTCCTCTTTCATCGCTCTCTTCAGAGAGCCACCCGCGTCCCTCTGGTTGTCTCCTACCCATAATTCATGGTGACAGGAAAGGTTAGATTGCACGTGGAGGAGTTCTGGTTGACAGAAAGAGGAGCGGGAACACTATTTAGGCCTGTCATTACACACTGTTTACAAGACATCTTCAGAGTCCGACCTAGACTCACACTCACACATCTCCACACAATTGACTCTATGACACTGTAAATATTGACAAGTTACTGTGGCTTCACTGGCTTTGTCAGTTTGAGATAGAGAAATATACATTTACATTAGTCATTTAGCAGACGCTCTTATCCAGAGTGACTTACAGTAGTGAGTGAATACATATTCATACTTTTTATGTATAAAAATATACTATAACCAGAGGAGAGACAAAGTAAGCAGGGAAGCAGGGAATTGAGAAAAAAGGGAGAAAGAGACAAGGAGAGAGAGATAGATCAAGAGTGAGAGATCGAGAGACAGACAGACAGAGAGAGATGATATGTAGCCAGTCACAGTCTGTAACCCATCCCCAAATGCCCCTTTGAGTGACTAGATCTGTGGCTGTGTTATCCATCTCATTCTAACTAGCTCACAAGGACACACACACACACACACACACACACACACACACACACACACACACACACACACACACACACACACACACACAAAGATGGATTAACATATAACAGGCTGGTAAACAAAAACAACAGAGCTTTCGTTAATTAACGAGCGCAGGGCCGGCCGGGCGGGCGGGTGGCGAGGGGCGCTCACAGTGGCACCATGCCAGGCCCCAAGCCATGCCAACCTGAAACACAGCTGCCTAATGGTGAACTGGCACTGGCTGGGACAGGGATGGGAGACAAGGGAGGAAGGGATGGGAGAGAGCAAGGGAGAGGATGGGATGGAAGTGGGGGAAGGGGATGGAGGGAGACAGAGGATATGGAGATAGAGGGATGGTAGAGAGAGGGCAAGAAAATGATGGAAACAAGGGAGGCGAGAAAGACAGAGAGAGGAAGGTACACAGAGAGACGGAGCAAGAGAAAGAGAGACAGAAAAGCAGAGAGAAAGAGAAAGCAAAACGTTAGCGAGAGAGGGAATAGAAAAGGAAGAAACAAAGGCAGATAAACGGAGAGAGGAGAGGGGGAGTAGCCGTAGCCCGTAGTGTGGAGAGAGAGGAGATAGAGAGATAGCGATAGAGAGATAGTGCTAGAGATTGGATGATGATATCCCTGTGCCTCTGCTCATTAATAGTGTAAGCTCTCCTCTCTCTTTCTCCTTTGTGATTTTAACACATTTCTAATTAGCACAGAATCCTCTTCGTTTGGGAGAGGGGATGGAGAGATGGGGGGATCATATTTATATCTGTCTTTAATAAATTCCCTTTCATTTGATCTTTTTTTAAACACGACACGACGGTATAGCTAGCGTTTCCTTTCCCCTGACTCCAGCAGAAGAGAATGAAAGCTGGTCCTAATGCAAGGGGTAATTGGTATGCTTGTCTGAAAGCTTTCATAGTTGTCGAAGTTGTTAGATTCTACAAACAGTAGGAGATTTTTCGGAAGTTAACAACAGAGAGCAGAGAATCAAAAGGCGGACTCAAACAACTTTGGAATCGAGTCTTGAATCAGTATTGTTCATTATGATGCTCAAAATGATGAGACGCTAAAGGGTACTATATGATGCTAGCATTTTAGGTCAGTTAAGGTGATTTGGGTGGTGTTCGTTAGGGAATCCAATGGAAAACGTTTTAAAAACGTTTCGCAACGAAAACCGAATAAGTGTTTTTTATTGGATAAGTTCAGCTAGTCCCTCCTTATTTCAGTCCATTTTCTTCCTTTTGGTGCCTAATGAATACGACCCTGAGGGTGTTCTATCAGCTTGTTTTCTGTCAGTCTAACCTTCTCCATTTGGAGGGACAGTATTATGTGCGACACACTGCCGTATAGACAATGTCAGTGTGTTAGCCCAGTGGGGAGAGGGAGGCTCCCCTGCTTGTCTTTCAGGGAGACGTTTGGCAGCGCTGCTAATCAGAGTGCAATTAGACAGAGAACACTTTGGGCGACAGAAAACTCTGATTACCCAAGAGTCAACGGGGTATATTTAGTATCTATCTGTTCCTGTCCATGGTTGCCGTGGCGCCCCCGAGCTACGAGCTGAAGTGTGGAGGAGAACGAGGAAAGATGGAGGAACGAGTGATCACACAGTGGCTCTAAAGGACACTCCCTATAGCTAACCCAACACTGTTTACTTTATGGCTAGTCAACCTATAGATGTACAGCATACTGTACTTATCACCTACATAACTACACACAAATGTTACCACTTACCGCCTGCAACCTACAACTACCTACAAACAGAAATGTAACCCCTCTAGAAGGACCCCAAACTCAAACCCAGCTATCTGCCCTAACCCCTCATGAAACCATTTAACCCAAAATAACACTCCAACTACCCCCCATTAACAATCACAAAATAAGTCTGACTTAAATCAGTCTGTATTTAGCCTCCAAACCCAAACCTACAGTAATCTCTCTGACTCAGCCCTCATCCCTCTAACATCCATCCCCTTCCCCTCTGCTCCGTCTCTGTCTCTCAGAAGTCTGCAGTACTTGTGTTTACACCCTCCCCTCTCACCCCAACACAGTGCTTTGGGGAACAGAACACACTCTGCTCTGCATCAACAGAGCAAGGCTTCAGAATCAGAGGCGTCAATACCACTGCTTGTACAGATGAAAGTCAGAGAGCTTCAGACAGAGTTTAGGAGTTCACACAGACACTTCTGAGTTGTTTTCTTGGTTTTGAAACTCTGCAGATTGGGAGCAACCTGAAGAATGTAATCCGGGCCTTTCGTCTGTTCGACTACAACCGAGACGGACAGATCCAGCAACACGAGCTGCGCAGGATACTGGAGAACTACTGCTTTCCCTTAACACAGAGAGACTACCAGAGGTGGGAGAGATGGTCCAATACATACAAGCATGCACACACACACCCATCATGGATGATGGATCCAACTATTTCCAGTACTCCCTACGGTCAGAAGTAATCTTTTGGATAGGACATGATAACTAATGCTAACTTTGTGGTCAGTCCTTTGTCTTTTCATTGAGAGAGAGCTAATTTACTTTTAAAACTTTGGGCCCTGCAGTCAAATCCACTCCAGAAACGTCACCCAGCTTTTAGTGATGTGGCTCTAGAGGATTCTGTGTGACAGGTTCATTTAACATGGCTTTAATTGGTTTCAGTACTCAGGAAGCTCTCTCTCACTTTGTCTCACCATCTCTCCTTTAAAAAAAATCTTCCTCTCGCTTTCTCTCTGTCCCACTCTCTCTCTCTCTGACACACACTATCTCTCTCTCCATCTTTCCCTCACCCTCTCTCTCTCTCTCGCTCTGTTTATTTTCAGCACATACAGTATCTCACAGTGTTGCCCCTCTATCTCTCATTTCCTTTTCTGATCTTCGGTTTACTTACCCAATAAAACGGACTATGATTTGATCTCCTCTCCACTGCAGACTGTGGACCCACCACAGCCCTAACAACATGGCAACCATGTCCTACAAAGTGTTCCTGGAGAAGCTGGGCCTGGAATCTAACAAGTACCCGAAGTTTGTCCCGGAGCCTCCAAAGCTAGGTAACTCAAATGACTACAATCAGTTCATAAGGCACTCAAATAGCTGTTAAGACACACAGACCTGCAGACAAATATACACAGAGTTTCAACCATTAAGCTACAGCCGAACACTTTAATCTGTCTTGGATATGACTGATGACATTGTATGTTTTACAGCGTTGGGCTGGCAAGAAATTAGTCCTCCAGACAAGATAAAACTGAGGAACAGAGCCTTGTCCCAGAATGCAACAGGAGATACACAGGATATCCAAGGCCTGACTCAAGACGAGCTGCAGACGCTCTTCCTGAAAAAGGTAGAATAGTCAACTTTGACGGCGCCATGATAATGTATTGTGGCCAACTCAGTGGAGAAAATAGCAAAACAGAGATTATCCACTAGCTAAATATTTGGCCAACTGCTAAAAGATCTTATCAAGGTCACTGTTGAAAAGTGAAAGCATCACATGATATGATTGGGAGGATACCATCTATCCAGATTGGTTTAAGCTACGACAGTGTCTGCGATTGCGTTTGTGTGCGTGCATGCATGTGTTTGTACGCTCCTGCTTGTGTATGTGTGCATAGTTGTGTGCGTTTTATTCTTGTTTGCATGTCACCATCTGGCCCTGTTCCGAGCGTTATCCTCTTAGATGAGACAGAGAGGGGGAATTGGCTCTAAGTGGCGCGCTAGTATGCGTCGCGACAGAGGGAACACTTCTCATTAAAATGTTTGCCCAGAAAAATCTGTTCCTGAGTTAGTGTGTTAATCATGACTAATTTGTGGGAAGGCAGCAGCAGTGTAGTACTGCACATCATATGGGGGTGATCCCCACGGCAACCACAACGTTGACTCACTTCCTGTCATTAGTGTTGTGTGTCTGCTCCCCAACGTAATGTGTATGTGTGTGTGTGTCTCTGTTAGTTGTGTGTGAGCTGTACCCTAGTGTGGAGAGCACTGCAAGCGTTTGATGTCACCCTCTCTGGACTGGTGTCACAGGAAGACCTGAGGGCCGTCCTCAGCAGCTTCCTGTTTCCCATGAGCCTCAGCACCTTCCAGAGCCTGACCTGCCGGTATGAAACTGAACACAGTGACACGGTTAACTTGACTACTATGCTCTCTTTCTGTTACCAATTCCCTGCTGGTGACTCTTATCAGCAGCTCACAACACTTTCCCGTTTTATCTCGGTTAACCCAGAAAAATATTTGGTCAGATGCTCGATTGTGTTTACGTAGTTTGTCCACGAGAGATTATTTCAAATTCCCACTCCACTCCCCATCCCCCAGGAGCGGTGCCTGAGTCTAGCAGGGGAGCACTTCCACTTCCTTTGTTTCCTTCCCTGCTTTCTGACATTTTTGTATCCAGAGTCTCAATGTTAACAAGATGAATGTGTGTTTTGCATTTGTTGTGTGTTTGTTTGTTTGTGTGGTGTGTGCGCATGCTGTAGTTTTGGGGTGAGAGCAACAGGGCCTGTGAAATGGAAACAGTTCCTGGGTCAGTTTCAGGGTCCAGTCACAGAGGAGGACTACACCACTCCTCAAACAGACAGGTCAGTTATCTCTAACTACCACTCCCTGATCTGAATTCTATACAAGGAACTATTATATTATTCTATTATATATCTCTAATTCATGACCTCTGGTTCTGGGCTTCCAATGCACCTTTCACTCACTATCGACCGTCCTCTCTCGCCGTCTTTCCCAATCTCTCTCTCATAGGGTTCCTGAGCTACCTGACGCAGAGGAGGGCCATCGGAGTCTGACAGAGTTCTACCCTATACTGAAGAGAGCCTTTAAACAGTTGGACAGGGTAAGAGACAAGTCCTCACGAAGGAGTGGAACAAGGGACAGGAGAACTGTAAGAACTAGCACAGTATAAAAGATTTAGGGAAACACAGTACTTCAGAAGATTACAGATAGACAGACCGTTAGATGCCGCTATTGATGTCCAGGAACGGAGTTACATATGGCCACTAGTTACTCACTCAGTCACCATATGTTCACTTGACAACCATGTCCGACATCAACATCATCATGCCTCAAGTTCTATCTCGAGATGTTCAAATCAGTCCACGTCAGCCGTATGAAACGTGATAGTGACACTAGACTTTGGTGGAGAATATATCTTCGATTAATTCACAGCGATGTTTGATGTTGATGGGCTACAGTTATACGCGAAACAATCATTGGTGTCCAAGTTCGAGCGTGCGTGAAGCCTATCCAGATATAAAATCAAAACATATCTGCCAGAAACTCCTCCTTTTATAGCACTAAAGAAAGAAAAACATCCCCCCCATCGACTGTTTTAATAATCAATTCTGTAGGTACTAGATCAAACATGGCGTCCACACACCCCTCCCGCCAATAATTTGCTTTTCCAGACAGTTAGGTTGGAAGCCAGCCTGCATGTGTTTTAGACAGACTCTGGGGAGAAGTTGTGTTAGGCTGGGATGAGGTACGCTGATGCACAATGTGTATGTGTGATTCACCAACCAATATAAAGCTACTACTGTTAAAAATGACACAAGGGCAACAGACGGCTGGCTAATGGTAAAACAACACTTTTACACAAGCCTATGGCTGCGAATGTAAGAAGATCACTTTTCAACACCAACGTAGAGCAACTAATGTTTCCTAACTATTTTACACAAAAACACTTCACAACTCAAAACTGGGGCTTTAAACACAAATGTAAAGGCAACTCCTACACCTATATCCTAACCGAGGAAGACAGCTCAAAGAGGGGGTGCCATGTCTCTCTACAGGGTAGGATAGGGAGGATCACCAGGGCAGACCTTCGTCATGCTTTGGAAGTCCCCCAGTATAACCTGAGGGGTCCCCAGAGCTCCTGGTCCAGCCGCAGGGAGCCCCACACCCCCAGGCCCCGTCTGAGCCCAGCCCAGGTTAGAGAGCTCCTGATCCTGCTGGACCCAGAGCATACTGGGGTCATCACTCAGCCCAGCCTGGAGCTGCTCAAACCCAGGAGGGTGCACTCTTCCCCGGGGAGGGAGACATTACACACCCCTACTGGAGGATGGAAGGAGGAGATCATGGAGGATGTGGCTCAGGTACAGGAAGTTCAGTGTGTGTGTTTGTGTGTTGATGTGTTGGCACATGTTCATGTGTGTGTCTGTTGACTAAGGAGGAGAGGGAGTTGAATGAGACTCAGTATCCACAGTGGATTGAAAAGGCAGCCACGGCAGCAGACACATGGACTACCGTAAATAAACTGCAAAACACAACATAGCACAGAAAAAAATGGCTGTTTTCACCCATTTTAATATATTGAGTAATGAAACATAGACATATACAGTTCCTCTCTGTTGTGTTGTGTGTATTGATGTGTGTATTGAGGTGTGTATTGAAGTGTGTATTGTGGTGTGTATTGAGGTGTGTATTGAAGTGTGTATTGTGGTGTGTATTGGGGGGGGGGGGGGGGGGGGGGGGGGTGTATTGTGGTGTGTATTGATGTGTGTATTGGGGGGGGGTGTATTGTGGTGTGTATTGAGGTGTGTGTGTCTGCAGGTGAAGGGCTTGCTGCGTGATAAGCTGAGTGATCAGATAGGTCCCATGCTGGAGGCTTTAGGGGACTGTGACCCTCGACAGACAGGCTCTGTTCACCATGAAGACCTGAGAAGGATCATACAATGTTACGGCCTGCCCCTCTCACACACACACTTCAACAAGTGAGCAACCAATCCCTCTTGTAGACACACACTTCAACAAGACTTAACAATCCTCCAAAAATGATGAAACATAAAAACGACTGATTACAATTTGAACTGGTGAATAGACGACTCTATAGGTTGATTTTTATTATTAATTGAAATTCCATACATTTTGAAGAATACAAATTAAAATGTGCTACAAAAATCTATACATCCTTCGTAAAAATGTTAGCACACTTCATTACCTTCTAATTCTTACAGAACATAGAGGTTATACAGTGGCTTGCGAAAGTATTCACCCCCTTGGCAATTTTCCTATTTTGTTGCATTACAAACTGGAATTAAAATAGATTTTTTGTGGGTTTGTATCATTTGATTAACACAACATGCCTACCACTTTGAAGATGCAAAATATTTTTTATTGTGAAACAAACAAGAAATAAGACAAAAAAACTGAAAACTTGAGTGTGCATAACTATTCACCCCCCCAAAGTCAATACTTTGTAGAGCCACCTTTTGCAGCAATTACAGCTGCAAGTCTTTTGGGGTATGTCTCTATAAGCTTGGCATATCTAGCCACAGGGATTTTTGCCCATTTTTCAAGGCAAAACTGCTCCAGCTCCTTCAAGTTGGATGGGTTCCGCTGGTGTACACCAATCTTTAAGTCATACCACAGATTCTCAATTGGATTGAGGTCTAGGCTTTGACTAGGCAATTCCAAGACATTTAAATGTTTCCCCTTAAACCACTCAAGTGTTGCTTTAGCAGTATGCTTAGGGTCATTGTCCTGCTGGAAGGTGA
Organism: Salvelinus namaycush; assembly: GCF_016432855.1. Taxonomy (NCBI): domain Eukaryota; kingdom Metazoa; phylum Chordata; class Actinopteri; order Salmoniformes; family Salmonidae; genus Salvelinus; species Salvelinus namaycush. The sequence goes on from NC_052344.1 coordinate 11,521,221, forward strand.
ACCTTCATCCCAGTCTCAAATCTCTGGAAGACTGAAACAGGTTTCCCTCAAGAATTTCCCTGTATTTAGCACCATCCAACATTCCTTCAATTCTGACCAGTTTCCCAGTCCCTGTTGATGAAAAACATCCCCACAGCATGATGCTGCCACCACCATGCTTCACTGTGGGGATGGTATTCTCGGGGTGTTGAAAGGTGTTGAGTTTGCGCCAGACATAGCGTTTTCCTTGATGGCCATAAAGCTCAATTTTAGTCTCATCTGACCAGAATACCTTCTTCCATATGTTTGGGGAGTCTCCCTTATGCCTTTTGGCGAACACCAAACGTGTTTGCTTAGTTATTTCTATAAGCAACAGCTTTTTTCGGGCCACTCTTCCGTAAAGCTCAGCTCTGTGGTCCAATGGACAGATACTCCAATCTCCGCTGTGGAGCTTTGCAGCTCCTTCAGGGTTATCTTTGGTCTCTTTGTTGCCTCTGATTAATGCCCTCTTTGCCTGGTCTGTGAGTTTTGGCACTCTCTTGGCAGGTTTGTCGTGGTGCCATATTCTTTCCATTTTTTAATAATGGATTTAATGGTGCTCCGTGGGATGCTCAAAGTTTCTGATCTTTTTTTTTATAACTCAACCCTGATCTATACTTCTCCACAACTTTGTCCCTGACCTGTTTGGAGAGCTCCTTGGTCATCATGGTGCTGCTTGCTTGGTGGTGCCCTTTGCTTAGTGGTGTTGCAGACTCTGGGGCCTATCAGAACAGGTGTGTATATATACTGAGATCAAGTGACAGATCATGTGACACTTAGATTGCACACAGTTTGACTTTATTTAACTAATTATGTGACTTCGGAAGGTAATTGGTTGCACCACATCTTATTTAGGGGCTTCATAGCAAAGGGGGTGAATAAATATGCATGCACCACTTTTCCTTTTAAAAAATTTTAGAATTCTTTGAAACAAGTTTTTATTTTTATTTCACTTCACCAATTTGGACTATTTTGTGTATGTCCATTACATAAAATCCAAATAAAAATCAATTTAAATTACAGGTTGTCATGCACTAAGGGGGATGAATACTTTTGCATGGCACTGTATGTTGTTTGTGTCCTGTGTACTCTAGGCTGTGTGAGTCTGGTTTAGACCCAGGGTCATGCAGGGTCAGGTACAGACAGTTCCTCAGGGCCCTGGGCCTGCCTACAGGAGAGACACAGACAGGCACTATACACTACCCCCGCAAGGGCTCTGACAGGTACGGGGAACAAAGGCAGAGAGAGATAGAAGGGACAAAGTGAGAGATAAAGAGAGAGAGTGAAAGGTGGTCAGACAGAGAAAGGGGGTCCATAATAACAAAGGGTAAAGTTAAGTAACAGAGGAGTTAGAGAGGAAGTGTTTTTTGTTCTAATGCAACATGTACTACATTTCGGACACCAACAGACTGAACTATCAATCCCAGAATGCCTTGGTGAACAACAAGCCAGTGCGTCCCCGCAGCGCCACTATGGGGGGTCCAAGGGTTCGCATGGTGGAGAACATTATGTTCAGGAAGCTCAAAGAGAGGCTGGACCACAGACACGTTACCCTCGACGACCATATCCGGGCAACGGCCAGAAGCTCAGACGGAATGCTGTCGTTGAGAGATCTAAAGAAGGTCAGAAGGTCGAGACAGTTGTGTATACTTGACCTCTACTTGACACCTGGTGTACTTGAGCTCTGCTCTCTCAGGGCCTTGACAATAGTGTTCCTCTATGTGAGCCACAGCTTCTTTTTATGAAGATTATATCGCTCTACAGTCATTATTATAAGTAACTTATCCGACACCTTTGTATAGGACATGCACCTTGTCCTAATGTAGTCCCAACCTATTTCCTTGTTATTAACATTCCCAGATACTGGATGACAGCTGGATCACCTTGGATGAGAAGCAGTTCCGCAAGCTCAACGTATCGCTTGGTTTCAAAGACGGAAAAATGTCCTGTTCAGCTTTCCTGGATAAGTATGACGGTACGAGTCGAGTGTGACTCTTAACTTGCTATGGTCTAGAGACTCAGACTGATCTCTAAATTAGTGTCCTAGCAAGGGGAGTTAAAGAGAGGGTCATTCCACTTGAAAACCCCTCAAAAATCCTCATCCCTCCCCAACCAGCACCCCACCCACGGCGATCAAAGGCTACTCCCCTGCCTCCTGTAAAATGATGTCTCTGTTAGCACATGACTCATTGGAGAGCTCATTGGGATTATAAATATAGTTTTATACAAGCTCTCCATCTCTCATTAGTACAGAGGAAAGGAGAGAGAGAAGCAGAAATCCTCTTATTGCTGACTGTTTGGGGTAATTATGAGCTTTGGGAGCAGAATGGAAGCAGCAGGGCACCACTCATTTGTATCCTCGATTTAATATATATATTACATTAAACAGAATCAGGACCTAAACTTAGCCATGTTTGCAAAGTGCAACATTTGTGTTTTAAAGGATTTGGAGAGAAAAAGTGCCAAGATCCTATTTAGAAATGGGTCAGGCAGTTAAAGGACTACTGACGTCGGCAGTTGTGAGGGGTCCTTTTTCTGTGTGAAAAAAACACAAACGCCTAATCCGAGTGGAAATTATAACAACATTCTAATTTGTTGATGTCAAGTTCAGACACTGACATTGCATTACATTAACCAGTAAATAACATAAAAGGGCATATTTTACACAAAAGACAACAGTAACGGCTGTCTTCGGGTGAAAAAGAGGAGGACCAAAATGCAGCATGATGATAATCCATATTTTAGTTAGGATATTTAAACGACGAACAAAAACAACAAACTGATAGAAGGAACCGAAAACGCTACAGTCCTGAACATGGGAACACAGAACAGATGAACACACGAACAGGAACAATCACCCACAAACAAACAGTGAAAACAGGCTACCTTAATATGGTTCCCAATCAGAGACAATGACAAACACCTGCCTCTGATTGAGAACCATATTAGGCCAAACAACAAACCCAACATAGAAACACAAAACATAGAATGCCCACCCAGCTCACGTCCTGACCAACTAAACAAAGACTAAACAAAGGAAATAAGGTCAGAAACGTGACAACAACAAACTGAAATGAATCCTTTAACCTTATCAATAAATATAAGACGATAGCCTCAGTTATTCATTTTGTGCCTGACATTCTTCCTTTTTTCCATTTGCAACTGGGAACATAAACATTTGACATGCCAAGTTGAATTCTTGGAAGTCAATTAAATAACGATAAGGATGACATTAAAGGAGCAATCTGCTGTTGTTGCATCCATTTTTGCGACGTATAAATTTATGATATGTACCCCATGATTCTTGAAGAATATAACTTATTACATCCTTAAGAGTCTATTGACGCACGGGTGTGTCAATGTAAGTAACATAATAAATAAATCCCAGTTAAAATCCGTCAATTTAAGCTGGAAATATCAGGTTTTTGGATGGGCTGCGTCTCAATCCACCACATCCACCACATCGGCCTTCAAAATCTGCGGTGGAAGGGGGCCAAGCTACAGCGGTGTTTGTCAGACCATGAGACATCCCAAAAATCAGTCTTCTCACGAAAACGTCTGTAGCATCTGACTGTTTGGCCTACGATCTATTATGACAACTTTACAGAAAGGGGAGACTCTCACGAAGGAGTTCTCCATTTTGACTTGTCTGTAGGTAGCCCATACAAACGAATAGAAGTATGGAGGTAGTTTTGTTCCAACAAAAGTAAGGGGTTAAATATGTGTCCCAAAATTTCCTGAGCTTTGTTATAGGACCGACACTTCAAGACTTTATTCCTTATGATTTATTATTCAACTGTCTTTTTTGCTGTTTAGGAATGTGTTGTTCACTGCGTTTTAATGGGCTATAGTAGTAAAGACCAAACTCAATATTGAATAAAATAATTGTGTATTTTTTTTTTTATACCTAAAGAGGTCCTAAAATTCAAAATCCAATAGTTAAATGATCCATGGTTTGACCATCCTAAAACAATTCCATATTTTAGCTTAGTAACCCCCCCAACGGCTTAGACTTTTGGAGGTTAATGCCTCATGAGCTTCGTTCAACTGCCATACCCCATCAGAACCCAAAATCTAAGCTTGTTTTACGCCAATGTTTGTAAACAAAGCAAATATAAACAAACTGTATAGCTTCAAAACGTTGGTTACAATCAGTCCTTGCATCCATAGCTTTGTCTGTACATTTGAGAGTGGTCCGAAACAGTGGCGGGAAACTTTTATTGTTATTGTTTCTACTCCGGATTGCCCCTTTAAAGTGACAAATGTAAAGGTCCAATGCAGCTGTTTTTATCTCAATATCAAATAATTTCTAGGTAACAATTAAGTACCTTACTGTGATTGTTTTCAGTTAAAAGTGCCAAAAAGAAACAAAAATATACTGAACAAAAATATAAACGCAACATGTAAGGTGTCCCATGAGCTGAAATAAAAGATCCCAGAAATGTTTCATACACACAAAATGCTTATTTCTCTAAAATGTGCACACATTTGTTTACGTCCCTGTCAGTGAGCATTTCTCCTTTGCCAAGATATTCCATCCACCTGACAGGTTTGGCATATCAAGAAGCTGATTAAACAGCATGGTCATTACACAGGTAAAACTTGTGCGGGGGACAATAAAAGGCCACTCTAAAATGTGCAGTTTTGTCACACAACCCAATGCCACAGACATCTCAGGTTTTGAAGGAGGGTGCTTTTGGCATGTTGACTGCAGGAATGTCCACCAGAACTGTTGCTAGAGAATTGAATGTTAATTTCTCTACCATAAGCCGCTTCCAATGTCCTTTTAGAGAATTTGGCAGTATGTCCAACTGGCCTCACAACCGCAGACCACATGTAACCATGCTATCCCAGGACCTCCACATTCGGCTTCTTCACCTGCGGCTTCATCTGAGACCAGCCACCCGGACTGCTGATGAAACTGTGGGCTTTCACAACCAAAGAATTTCTGCACAAACTGTCGGAAACCATCTCAGGGAAGATCATCTGCGTGCTCATCGTCCTCACCAGAGTCTTGACCTGACTGCAGTAACCAAATTCAGTGGGCAAATGCTCACCTTCGATGGCCACTGGCACGCTGGAGAAGTGTACTCTTCATGGATGAATCTCAGTTTAAACTGTACCGGGCGGATGGCGTCGTGTGGGCCAGTGGTTTGCTGATGTCAACATTGTGAACAGAGTGCCCATGGTGGCGGTGGGGTTATGGTATGGACAGGCATAAGCTACAGGCAACAAACACAATTGCATTTTATCAATGTCAATTTGAATGCACAGAGATACCGTGACGAGATCCTGAGGCCCATTGTCGTGCCATTCATCCGCCGCCATCACCTCGTGTTTCAGCATGATAATGCACAGCCCCATGTCGCAAGGATCTGTACACAGTTCCTGGAAGCTGAAAATGGATTGGCCTGCATACTCACCAGACATTTTACCCATTGAGCATGTTTGGGATGCTCTGGATCGACATGACAGCATGTTCCAGTTCCCGCCAAAATCCAGCAACTTCGCACAGCTATTGAAGAGGAGTGGGACAGCATTCCACAGACCACAATCAACAGCCTAATCAACTCTATGTGAAAGATATGTGTCGCTCTGCATGAAGCAAACAGTGGTCACACCAGATACTGACTGGTTTTCTGATCCACGCCCCAACTTTTTTTTTAAAGGTGTCTGTAAAATCCATAGATTAGGGAATAATAAATGTATTTAAATTTACTGATGTCCTTATATTGAACTGTAACTCAGTAAAATCTTATAAATTGTTGCATCTTGCGTTTATATTTTTTTCAACGTTTTTGCTTGAGTAATTGCTCTTTGCTAAGAAACTACTTCTTAGCAAAGAGCAATTTCTCAAGCAAAAACGTTGTTATGATTGTCTGGGAGAGGGGAGGGGAAAACTGAAAACTCTCTTTCTTATTGCGCTATTAACTAATTTACCACCTGGTGATGTCACCAGGCAGGCCACAACTCCATCTTACCAAAACAGGCCCTTACAACTAAAGGTCATTATCATAATTTTCACAATTTTACAGTATTATTTCAACTTCATAGCGTGTAAATATATATAAATCACAGGCAAATCACATTTTTGACTGCACTGGGCCTTTAAAATCCAACCCTTTCATCCAATCAAATCACAGTTTAATTGTGTTCTTTAATAGAGAACCAGGCCAGAGAGCAGAACCAGGCCTCGGGGGGTAACCGTGGTAACCTGCGGGCTAAGCCATGCCTCCTGACAGCGGAGGACTGCCTCGGTGTGATCAAAGAGAGGATCGAGAACATCCACGGGGTGAGAGAGAGGAACCGTCCACGCTCACTACAGAACTCCACACTCCATTACCTCTGGGATCAATTGTTTTGATCAATATACACATTCTATACTGCACACACAAACACCTAGTACTGACTGGATAAGACGACAAGGGGTTGGGATACTAACCCTCACAGACACCCTTTAAAGTCAGTTGAAAAAGAATGCATAATGCCAAAGCCCAAATCCAAGCCTAGCGCTAAAACGACAAGAGAACGTGTAGCAAAACAATACATGTTCCATACATATTTACATCCAATCAATATACACAGCCAATCACCATGTGATCATCATCTTCTCTGTCTAATCAGGACATCCTGTCAGCGTTCCGTGTGATGGATAAGAACTGTGACAGCGTGGTGGACAGGCATGACTTCAGAGAGCTGTATGACAGTCTGGGCCTGGTCACCAAGGAGAGGGAGTACCAGCGTCTGCTGCAGCTGCTGGGCCTGCAGCCTGGAGCCAACCTCAACTACCCAGAGTTCTTCACCCTCGTCCAATCCAGCGGCAAGAGTCGCAGGCAGAATTTCAAGCCAGCCAATGGGTGAGTAGGGTCTTGTGGTGTGTGTGTGAATTTAGACAGGATTCATATGTAAATGTCGCTGAGATGTTTCTGTGTGTGTTCTTGATGCTGTTCAAACAGGCCAGACCAACTGCATGAACACCTGGCGTCCAACGCACGCCACAGATGGACTGCTATGTCAAAGGTCAGTCTGGTTTAACGCATACGTCTACCCTGAAGCTCAAGTCTCAAAGAGGATAATGTGTATGTTAACATGTGAGAGGAACCCCATTACAAGTTATGTTACCTCCTCCAGGTGATTTGTCGCTTTGATGAAGATGGTCAGGGTCTGGTCTTTAAGAAGGACCTCAGGAGTCTCCTCTATACCTACGACCTCCCCATCAGTCCTGATGAGTTTGAGGAACTGTGGGCCAGGTGAGCGATATTAGAGTGCGGTAGAACACCACAACCCAATTCTAACATGAGATCTGTTTTGTGTAAATCATTCAACGATATCAATGCGGAGCTGTGATTTGTCCGAACACTGTTCCACTGACAGGTATGATGGAGAAGGGCGTGGCTACCTCACCTGTGCTGCGTTCCTAGAGAAGCTGGGCGTGGATCCACAGGAGGTGGGACATGCGAGGAAGGATGCAGACACCACTCCCACAGATGGTCTCCCTGCAGGGGCTACGCTGCAGGACGTTGAGTGAGTGAAGAGTGATTAACTAAATTAATTAGTACAATTATTAATTAAATTCTATAGAATACGCTTCTAGAGTTAAGCATGCGTCTGAGCTTTGGCCAAAGAAGTTATCAATAATAACTATGTGTGTGCTGTGTATTTGACCATCCAGGCGCGTGGTGCAGGGTAACTGTGAGGGGTTGAGCAGTGCTCTGAACCGCCTGGATAAGAAGAGAGAGGGCCTAGTCAGGGTGGAGGACCTACAGAGTCTGCTCCAGAGATACAACTGTCCCCTACACAGACACCAGCTCGCCCACCTCCTACACACGTAAATAACTCTCATTATAAAGACCTCTCCATTCCTTCATATAGCTAACACACCTTAATAATGATCAAACTACTGGGTTATAATCAATCTGTCTATCTTCGTCGTGGTCCTGGAAAAATCTTATATCTCATTTTTTGCCAATGTTATTTCAACAAAATAATAATAATACACAAATTGTTCTGTGAACGTTTTCTGACTCTAGGACTAATAAAAGTAATGCCTTGTGAACTACAACTGAAAATAAACCGTTTTTAATTCCCTGAAAAGTTTCCAGGAAGCAGAAGCATTTACTGATGTTGAATACTGTTGAAGAGATGTTGAACTGATGTTGAACTGATGTTAAACGGATGTTTGTAACTGCTGAATACTTAGACACTTCTGTCTCCTCTTTTAGACTCAAGGTTCCAATGGACAGTGAGGACAGGACGTTGTCATACGTGGACTTCCTGAAGGCGTTTGACCACGTGACAGGGAAGGGGCGTGAGCACCCCCCTAGGCCCTGTGGATCCCCTGACCCAGCCGAGAGTCTGGAGTGGCTCAGTCCTGAAAGAGCTGTTGGTAGGATACGGGAACTGGTCACTGCATCGATGGATATACTCCACAAGGTTAGGCCTCTCCCGACACTCTGTCCCTCTTCTTCCCTGGCTCTGATTGTGAAGACCAACAACGTATACAGTTAACATCAATTTGTTTTAGCTACTTACAGTAATAAACTATTTAAATTGTAACAATTGAACTGTGCTTTTTAATATGCATTAAGACTGAGGGAGGTCCTTCTACTTGCGTAAGCTCAGACATGCTCTCATCTGGTCAGCCACACCTACTCCTACTCACCTGTCTCTCCGTCTGGTCTCTTAGGCCTTCTCTGCCTTCGACAGGAGTGGGAACGGGACGGTCACCCCTCTGGAGTTCCGGCGGGTGCTGGACCATTTTTGTGCCCGCCTCTCGGACCCCCAGTTCAGATTCCTGCTTGACAGAATGAAGCTGAACTGGGAGAACCACACGGTGTACTGGAGAGACTTCCTCAACCAGTTCAACCTTTGCAACCTGGACGTGTGTGTTTGGGTCTGTGTGTGTGTGGTGGGGGGTCCGTACTCTGTGTTTATACGTAGGCCTGTGCATGTGCATTATGCATCTGTTTTTATTTGTTGCGTGTGTATGCATCTGTGTGTGCAGACCCCTGAGGATTGGTCAGACAGAGTGGGTAAGGCAGGTTTCCCCACCCAGCCCCAGCCTTTGCCAATCAGTGAGGAAGTTGTCTCCGCCCGCCTGTACACCATCACCAAGGAGATAGTGGACTTAGACCACACCCATAATGACACCATCTCTAAAGAGGACTTCAGAATGATGTGTGACCGCCATTTCATGAGGCTCACCTGTGACCAGGTAAGCTGACAGGGTCCTGTCTCAATAGGGTCATACAGTATAGCTTTTTACATATATTTTTATTTATTTAACTCTTACTTGGCACAATTCATTATACTCTACCAATGGGTTGTCATGCAGAAACAACAGGAATAGACATACGTGCGTGTGTAAATTAGATTTTTTCATTTTTTGATGCATTTGCCAGCCAAGTTCTCCTTAGTTTTTAATTATTGCAATCAAAAACAAATTTGTATGTGTTGATAATTATTGACTACTTATTGAGAACGTTAGTCATCCGTGAAGTTCATTAAGCTTGTGTGTAAATGTGAGTGTGTGTCTGTGTGAATATCAGTTTGAAAATGTGGGATATGATGTGTGTGTGTACTAAACGTGTAATTCCTCTCTCTCCTCAGTTTGAGAGGGTGTGGGAGAAGCTGCCAGTGAATGTGCTGGGGGATCTGGAGTACAGGGAGTTCCTGAAGCACACCAGGGGAACTGTTGGGATAAGGGACAAGACCACAGACCCAGAGGACATCAGTCCCCTGAAATCTGCATCACCACCATCCCCTGGGGCCATAGATAGGATGTCATCCTCCCCACCAGCTCAACAGAGGCCAAAGACTACAGGCAGCAACCTCCAACGCTCAAAGGTACAGGATCTCTCTATACATGATGCGTATCAGTTTACTTATATATCTCCATCTTTGTATTTGATAGTCCACAGTTCTAAGTAGCGTTATAGAAGCCATCCCAGTTAGTTCTGTAAGCTCCTGGGAGTGACCAGAAGTGATATCCAAAATCTAACTAGGATGGCATCCAAATCATAATACACATACCTTATCTCTTCTAATCTAGGACTGAAAGTAACACACATTATCAATCCCCCTGTCCTTGTCCCCCTCCCCCCAGTCGGAGGTGGGTGTGTCCAGCAGGGCCAGGCGTCCGTCCACGGCGGGGAGAGAGAGGGAGAGCCCCCTGGTGGACTGTGAGGAGGTGGAGAGGAGGCTGAAGGGGCAGGTGCAGCACTGCTGGAGGGACATTCAGAGGAGCTGCAGGGAGGAGGACAGAGACAGAGACGGAGAGATCAGCACACACTGCTTCCTGGGTAAAACGACCAATCACAGAGTGACATACATACAGCGCAGCGCCTGATTCATTATCCCCAGTCAATCATTATTTTATGTAACTTCAATTCACAATCCACCTCAAAACCATTTGATCAAAATCACTTCCATACCTGACTGTGTGTGTGTCACAGACATCCTGCAAAGCCTCAACGTCAGTGTGACCCAGAAGGAGCTTGATCGTCTGGCCGTAAAGTTCGACACGAGGGACAGTGGGCACGTGTCATATCCTGACTTCCTACGTCACTTCCTCCTCAACTTCAAACCGCCAGCAGTTAGAAAGCCCTTTGAGCGGCCCAAACTACCTCTCCCCACTACACCGGTACTGTACACCCCTGTTTAACTACCTCTCCCCACTACACCGGTACTGTACACCCCTGTTTAACTACCTCTCCCCACTACACCGGTACTGTTTACCCCTGTTTAACTACCTCTCCCCTCTCCCCACTACACCGGTACTGTACACCCCTGTTTAACTACCTCTCCCCTCTCCCCACTACACCGGTACTGTTTACCCCTGTTTAACTACCTCTCCCCACTACACCGGTACTGTTTACCCCTGTTTAACTACCTCTCCCCACTACACCGGTACTGTACACCCCTGTTTAACTACCTCTCCCCTCTCCCCACTACACCGGTACTGTACATCCCTGTTTAACTACCTCTCCCCTCTCCCCACTACACCGGTACTGTTTACCCCTGTTTAACTACCTCTCCCCACTACACCGGTACTGTTTACCCCTGTTTAACTACCTCTCCCCACTACACCGGTACTGTACATCCCTGTTTAACTACCTCTCCCCTCTCCCCACTACACCGGTACTGTACACCCCTGTTTAACTACCTCTCCCCTCTCCCCACTACACCGGTACTGTTTACCCCTGTTTAACTACCTCTCCCCACTACACCGGTACTGTACACCCCTGTTTAACTACCTCTCCCCACTACACCGGTACTGTTTACCCCTGTTTAACTACCTCTCCCCTCTCCCCACTACACCGGTACTGTTTACCCCTGTTTAACTACCTCTCCCCACTACACCGGTACTGTACATCCCTGTTTAACTACCTCTCCCCTCTCCCCACTACACCGGTACTGTTTACCCCTGTTTAACTACCTCTCCCCTCTCCCCACTACACCGGTACTGTACATCCCTGTTTAACTACCTCTCCCCTCTCCCCACTACACCGGTACTGTACATCCCTGTTTAACTACCTCTCCCCTCTCCCCACTACACCGGTACTGTACACCCCTGTTTAACTACCTCTCCCCACTACACCGGTACTGTTTACCCCTGTTTAACTACCTCTCCCCACTACACCGGTACTGTACACCCCTGTTTAACTACCTCTCCCCACTACACCGGTACTGTACACCCCTGTTTAACTACCTCTCCCCTCTCCCCACTACACCGGTACTGTTTACCCCTGTTTAACTACCTCTCCCCACTACACCGGTACTGTACACCCCTGTTTAACTACCTCTCCCCACTACACCGGTACTGTACACCCCTGTTTAACTACCTCTCCCCTCTCCCCACTACACCGGTACTGTTTACCCCTGTTTAACTACCTCTCCCCACTACACCGGTACTGTTTACCCCTGTTTAACTACCTCTCCCCACTACACCAGTACTGTTTACCCCTGTTTAACTACCTCTCCCCTCTCCCCACTACACCGGTACTGTTTACCCCTGTTTAACTACCTCTCCCCACTACACCGGTACTGTACACCCCTGTTTAACTACCTCTCCCCTCTCCCCACTACACCGGTACTGTACATCCCTGTTTAACTACCTCTCCCCTCTCCCCACTACACCGGTACTGTTTACCCCTGTTTAACTACCTCTCCCCACTACACCGGTACTGTTTACCCCTGTTTAACTACCTCTCCCCTCTCCCCACTACACCGGTACTGTACATCCCTGTTTAACTACCTCTCCCCTCTCCCCACTACACCGGTACTGTTTACCCCTGTTTAACTACCTCTCCCCACTACACCGGTACTGTACACCCCTGTTTAACTACCTCTCCCCTCTCCCCACTACACCGGTACTGTACATCCCTGTTTAACTACCTCTCCCCTCTCCCCACTACACCGGTACTGTTTACCCCTGTTTAACTACCTCTCCCCTCTCCCCACTACACCGGTACTGTTTACCCCTGTTTAACTACCTCTCCCCACTACACCGGTACTGTACACCCCTGTTTAACTACCTCTCCCCTCTCCCCACTACACCGGTACTGTACACCCCTGTTTAACTACCTCTCCCCTCTCCCCACTACACCGGTACTGTACATCCCTGTTTAACTACCTCTCCCCTCTCCCCACTACACCGGTACTGTTTACCCCTGTTTAACTACCTCTCCCCTCTCCCCACTACACCTGTACTGTACACCCCTGTTTAACTATCTCTCCCCTCTCCCCACTACACCGGTACTGTACACCCCTGTTTAACTACCTCTCCCCTCTCCCCACTACACCGGTACTGTACACCCCTGTTTAACTACCTCTCCCCTCTCCCCACTACACCGGTACTGTACATCCCTGTTTAACTATCTCTCCCCACTACACCGGTACTGTACACCCCTGTTTAACTACCTCTCCCCTCTACACCGGTACTGTACACCCCTGTTTAACTACCTCTCCCCACTACACCGGTACTGTACACCCCTGTTTAACTACCTCTCCCCACTACACCGGTACTGTTTACCCCTGTTTAACTACCTCTCCCCACTACACCGGTACTGTACACCCCTGTTTAACTACCTCTCCCCACTACACCGGTACTGTTTACCCCTGTTTAACTACCTCTCCCCACTACACCGGTACTGTACATCCCTGTTTAACTACCTCTCCCCTCTCCCCACTACACCGGTACTGTTTACCCCTGTTTAACTACCTCTCCCCACTACACCGGTACTGTTTACCCCTGTTTAACTACCTCTCCCCTCTCCCCACTACACCGGTACTGTTTACCCCTGTTTAACTACCTCTCCCCACTACACCGGTACTGTTTACCCCTGTTTAACTACCTCTCCCCACTACACCGGTACTGTACATCCCTGTTTAACTACCTCTCCCCTCTCCCCACTACACCGGTACTGTTTACCCCTGTTTAACTACCTCTCCCCACTACACCGGTACTGTTTACCCCTGTTTAACTACCTCTCCCCTCTCCCCACTACACCGGTACTGTTTACCCCTGTTTAACTACCTCTCCCCACTACACCGGTACTGTTTACCCCTGTTTAACTACCTCTCCCCACTACACCGGTACTGTTTACCCCTGTTTAACTACCTCTCCCCACTACACCGGTACTGTACACCCCTGTTTAACTACCTCTCCCCTCTCCCCACTACACCGGTACTGTTTACCCCTGTTTAACTACCTCTCCCCACTACACCGGTACTGTACACCCCTGTTTAACTACCTCTCCCCTCTCCCCACTACACCGGTACTGTACACCCCTGTTTAACTACCTCTCCCCACTACACCGGTACTGTACACCCCTGTTTAACTACCTCTCCCCTCTCCCCACTACACCGGTACTGTACACCCCTGTTTAACTACCTCTCCCCACTACACCGGTACTGTACACCCCTGTTTAACTACCTCTCCCCTCTCCCCACTACACCGGTACTGTACACCCCTGTTTAACTACCTCTCCCCTCTCCCCTCTACACCGGTACTGTACATCCCTGTTTAACTACCTCTCCCCACTACACCGGTACTGTTTACCCCTGTTTAACTACCTCTCCCCACTACACCGGTACTGTACACCCCTGTTTAACTACCTCTCCCCACTACACCGGTACTGTTTACCCCTGTTTAACTACCTCTCCCCTCTCCCCACTACACCGGTACTGTACATCCCTGTTTAACTACCTCTCCCCACTACACCGGTACTGTTTACCCCTGTTTAACTACCTCTCCCCACTACACCGATATTGTAAACCCCAGTTTAACTTACTGTCAATATGGGACAGAGTGCTGTATGAACATAATGTTTTTACTGCAGAAACAGTGGTAAATTAGTATTTGGGGAGAGAGAAAACAGATATTTTATCTTCCTCTTTTTTCCTCTCCCTCACTCTTTCTCTGGTCCATTGTTGGCTCATTAACTGTCACTTTCAATGGGGAGGGGGTGTGTGAAGTAAAACGAGGGGGCGGTGGGTTGCCAGATTGTGTATACTCAACGGGGACCTCTCCCACCCTCGGGCTCTCTGCTGTCTCCTCCTTGACAACAATACTCGTCAAGTTTGGTGATTTGTGTGCTTTTGGCACAATGAGGTATGTTAATAAAATCTTCGAAAATTGACACGCGGGTGGCCAGGTTGGAGAAGATCCCCGCCCAATGGGCTATTAAACATTAGCATTAAGCAGGGCCTGGCAACCTGCGAGCTGCAAACCATCCAAACCCCCTCTCGTACTGGCTTTGGTTCACAATTATAACCCTCATTATCTACTAACCAAACCAACCATCTGTGTGATAAATCAGAGACCTAGCCTGACGAATCGCACTGTCGTCCGCCACATACTTTAGTCTGCCATCGTTGAAGTTGTTAGTGGTGACGAGGGGCGTTGTACAAAACAACGTCATCAGCGATTGGATGGTCTCTAACAAATCAAAGTATCAAAGCCAATGACGGATCTTTTCAAACCGCCGCTGTACCCATGTGTGCTCCGGCTCTGGCCGAACCCATCGGTTTCTGGACCATTCAGACGGCCGCGAATGTGTTGGCATTCGGTTAAGGGTCGGGGAGGTACTCAGATCCAGACTCACTGCGGAGAGGAAACTAACATCCGTGGGTGTGGCGTAACGTTTGGCCAGAGCAAGGAGTCTGGGTAGCCAGGCAACCAGAGACCCCTTTTGTGCTTAATGCTGGAACAGTCTTTCAGAAAAGTTCATAAAGATTGCTACTTTACTGAGTTACACTCATAATTTAAGGTGTACAAAATAGAAATATGATTGGAATGATTACATCCATGCAATGGTCTTTAAGTGTTTGTTAACGCTGCTCTGTCCTCTCTGGTCTTCTCTGGTCCTGATGCGGTCTGGTTGTGGTTCCCTTGCGGTCCAGATGAGTGGGGGTGTTCTCAGTAGACAGTGTGTGGAAGCCATGCTGAGGCTCTATGGCCCGGTCCAGCAGTTCTGGCGCTCCTTGAGGCAAAACTTTGTTACCTTGGACCACAACCACAGTGGCAAAATCTCCATCAAGGAATTCAGAAAGGTATAGTCCAACAATCTACTGTTTGACCATTATTTAAAAAGCTGTTTACTAATAACACGTCACACACACACACACACACACACACACACACACACACACACACACACACACACACACACACACACACACACACACCAGATAATCCTGATTGTGTATTTCTACAGGTACTAAGGCAGTTCAGAGTGAACCTATCTGAGGAAGAATTCTTCCACCTCACCTCTTTCTTTGACAAGAACACTACGGGGAAGATCTCCTACAATGACTTCCTACGGGGCTTCCTACACTGACCTCTAACCTCTGCCCTCTAACTATGGCCCTACTGTAGGCTCCTGTGAAGGTTTAGCTAGTTATCACTGATAAATCAGTCCATATTGATCGCTATAATTTTACTGCACCACTGAGTGAAGGAGGGATACACAGAATTATTACAAAATCATGTCATATAAATTAAAACATATAAAGTGATGTATTATATAAAATATGTATTTGAGGGTTTTCTCCCAATATCTTCCCCTGGCATATCTACAGCTTTTTCTCCCTCTAGCATACCGATTTATCTCTCCGCTGTATGACTTTATGATACTGATTGCTTTCCGAACCAAACCCAACCAAATAAAGTGCTTTTGGATGATGTACGGACGCTGCAACATGCAGGGGGACTGTCTTTGTTCCCATCTGACGGGAAACGAAATGGATGACAAGGAGAAGGAGAGGGCGTTTGTCATTCATGAGATAGACGGCATCACCGTTGCAAGACAGAACCCAGAGAGAGAGAGATCATTATCTAAATAATCTACAGAAAGATGGAGAGAGAGTGAACAACCGAAGGGGCCAATGGAGATGGAGTGTGAGACCATGAAAAGATAGAGAGGGAGGGATAGAAGGAAAATAAAGAGAGAGAGGAGATGGGAGTCTATATGATAGGTACTGTATTAATGGTGTAAAGCGAAAAGCCATCCGCAAATAAATTACCCCATCTCCTCCGGGATTACTAATGTAATTATTTGAACGAGGGTTCTCATTAGAATGTGCAGAGGTGTGGAAGAACCAAGCTATCAAATGAGAGATGAGGAACCCAGGTTTAGACACTGGAAATTAACTCTGGTCCCGGCTCACTTAATTGATATGAGACACATATGTTTGATTGGTGCAAAAGAGCCAAGCTGAAAAAGAAACAATCACCACACTCTTTTTTTTGCCACAGAACAAAAGAAAAGAAAGGAGGAAAACTTACACAAAGAAAGAGTGTGGGGAAGAAAAGGAGGGATGATCCATTGGTCACAGATAAGATTTAATTCAATTTGTGTAGATAATCTCTCAGAAAACCAGAAGCAGGTAGTTTTAAGAAAGGTATTTTACATTTACAGAGTTGTCTCCAGGGGCAACACATTATACAATACCATTCTAAAATGGTTGGGTTTTTCTTCTTTTCACATTAAAAAATATTGTACATCATTAAAGCAATAAAAAAATCCCAATAGTTAGTATATCCCAAACAATGGTAACAACGATATACAATACAAGCAGATTGTCATCAGAAGTTATTAGATTCAGAACAGCATGCCCCAAGGAACGAACAAGAAATACAACAGCAAAACTTGAGTTTTCAAAGAAATCAGGAAATACAGAATACAGCTATTGAGGCACAGTGCATAAAAAGTGAGACATTTCAAAGTTATGGTTGAAAGAGAATAGTAAGAAATGCCCAAAAACAAACAGACATTTTCCCCTGCAGAAACCTTTAAAAGAAAAGAAGATGATACAGGCACTGACTCCCCCCCTCGTTTAAGCATGTTCTCAGAATGCTTACCCCCTGGCTCTATCCACACGCACACAGGTATACGTACACATACACACACTTATCTGTAAACATTCTATCCTATTCTTTGTATTCCTACAACAGCCCACTAGTCTGCCCCATTAAGACATAACCCAGCTAGCACAATGTGCAGAACAGCAGTGAAACACCAGTGACCCTGGGAATAAAACGTAGCCAGAGGGGATGTTCATATATAATGTCTGAGAGCAGAGAGATCAAACGGGGATGTAGTCTTGTTATGCTAACCACACTTTGAGCTCAGCTAGCCAACCAAGGACTTTGGCTGCCAGACGAGCAGAGGAAGGACGCTCATTCACAAGTGCTTTAGAAAGAAAAATGTTACCCTTTTTTACGCAGACAACTGCTTGACAACATGAGAGAGTTAATAATAGTGTGGGTAACCCCATGCAGTCAAAAAAATTATATTTAATTTAGAGCTGGTTAAATAATGGGCAGAACACATGTTGGGTTATTTTTGACCAAGCCAATTGGGTTGCATGAATGACCCAACATGTTGGGTTGTTGGGATTACCCAAACATGGGCTAATGTAACCATCAGTTGGGTGTTTTTGACTCTCATGCTGGTTGACCTAGAAGCTGGGTCTTTTTTAACGTAATCCTTAGGTTATTTTCAGGAGGCATGGTTTATTAGGGGCGTGGCTTTCAGCTAGAGCTTATTGGCCACCCGTGAGAGTAAATGTCATTCCTGTACATCATTTTAAACGTACATACTGCAAATTACAATGTCAATAACATGTTTTTCACACATTCTTTTGTAATATTAAGATGATTTATTATAAGGTATACCATCTTACTGCCTAATAAGGTATACCACCTTATTGTATCCCAACAATGGGACTTACGTAGGTTTTAGGGAACTTATACACTTCTGTGAGCGTCATTGAAGCTACAAAATTTTAAATGTTCGACCTTAATATGTCATAACTATGCAACAGAACAGATGAATAGGAATGACATTTACTCTCATGGGTGGTTAAAAATAACTATCTGAAAGCCACGCCCCTACTAAACTACACCTCCAGTCTTCTGATCTGACCCGCTGGGTCATATCTCAATAACCCAGCACAAATAACCCAGCACAAATAACCCAGCATCAATAACCCAGCACCAATAACCCAGCACCAATAACCCAGCATCAATAACCCAGCATCAATAACCCAGCATCAAAAACCCAGCATCAATAACCCAGCACCAATAACCCAGCATCAATAACCCAGCACCAATAACCCAGCATCAATAACCCAGCACCAATAACCCAGCACCAATAACCCAGCATCAATAACCCAGCATCAATAACCCAGCACCAATAACCCAGCACCAATAACCCAGCATCAATAACCCAGCATCAATAACCCAGCACCAAAAACCCAGCATCAAAAACACAGCATCAATAACACAGCACCAATAACCCAGCCTCAATAACCCAGCACCAATAACCCAGCACCAATAACCCAGCATCAATAACCCAGCATCAATAACCCAGCACCAAAAACCCAGCATCAAAAACCCAGCATCAATAACCCAGCACCAATAACCCAGCACCAATAACCCAGCATCAATAACCCAGCATCAATAACCCAGCATCAAAAACCCAGCATCAAAAACCCAGCATCAATAACCCAGCACCAATAACCCAGCACCAATAACCCAGCATCAATAACCCAGCACCAATAACCCTGCAGTTTCTAAAGAAAACAACTCAGCAGTTGAGTCAACCAAACAACCCAGCATTTTTTAGAGTGTAACATAGTGCAGATATTATTATACAGTAATACGCATTTATTAGCCTATATAAGAAAGAACTGAACTTAGAATAAAATGTAAACATTGTTTCTGCACTGGCTCTTTTTTTAACAACACACACACATATTTAACAACATCTGAAGTAATCCTTGATTGCTAACATGTTTTTACAATGACAGGTGATGTAGATGTACAGTTCCAACTTCTTGACCAGTTACGGTACATTAGGCCTACACCTCATCGTCATCCATTGGTCCACTAAGAGTTCAAAGTTCATGCACATGATACATCTCTCGCAGAAAGGGCACCATGGAGCAGCGAGAACATTCCAGACACCGCTGCTTCTGTACAGGGTCGGGAGCGAACACATTTGCCAATCCGCTCTGTTGGTTATTATGTATTTCCAGTATTCCGTACTCGGAATCAAAATCTTGCAGGCTTCCCGGCCGGTGACCTTGGAATAAACTTGTCAGGATCACGGCACATGAGCCAGGGATGAGACGGTGAGCTGATTACACATGCAACGAGGGATGGAGGGGGGAAGAAGGAGAGGGGAAAAAAACAGAAGAAGGAAGAGAGGAAGAGAAGAGATCCCTCTCCCCTGGTTAAGAGGCTTACTGAGAGTTGTAATGAGACCCAGGGGAGTGGTGTCAACACGTTTGACACCTATACTCACACACAGCCTGTGGCAGAGACCTCCCGTTGCCCTCACACACACACTTTGATCTCACACACACACACACACACACACACAAACCACCATGCCCAAGGCCTGAGAGAGAGAGAGAGAGTGGAGAGTGAAACAAGAGGTGCAGATGAAAAGAGGGATCAAGAGAAAAAGGGATGAGGGGAAAGCAGTGTTTTAATCTGCAGTGCAGGAAGTGTGATATCAGAGTACTGTCAGGGGTATCCATTCTGTGCTGGCAAACAGCTCCACAAAGTCAAACATGGACATTGGGTTAATGTTCTGAAACCCTACTGGTAAGTGTTCAATCACTCCCCAGGGAAGGTCTCAAATGAAGGGTGGACCACACTGTCACAATGTCAAAACATCACCACTGAGCAACTTCCACTGGTGGCTTAACAGAGTCCTCTATGAGGAATAAGAGAGAATGAGAGTTATCCAGTGTCTTCTTCTGAGAGAAAGACTGTGAGTTCAAACAGTGACACAGGAGACACTGTTCCCCTGTCCTCTTCTCTACCTGACAGCCAGGTCAGATTGCCAGTGCAGTAGAAGTGCAACAGAAGATTTACAGGCTAATGCTGACATGTCCATATGAGAGATGAGGCATCTGGGGTCTGGCTTTTGCCGTACTTTAGAGTTTCTAAGAGCTTTTGTTGAAATAAAGGAATGACAGTACATAAAATAACATTAATGGATTTGCTAAGTGAGGATTTGCAACAGCGCCTGTCTCTTTAGACACACACATCGTCCATCAGAGACTTGCGCGTGTGTGTTGTGCCACACACACACACACACACACACACACACACACACACACACACACACACACACACACACACACACACACACACACACACACACACACACACACACACACACAGACAGCATCCATTAGAACCTTGAATAAATACAGTACACCACCACACCTGCCCACCACCCTCACCTACCTGCCTTCCCACCACTAGGCTCCTGATTGGAGGGGGGCTCAGCAGGGCGGGGCTTCTCTAGTCATGTGGTCCTGGTGGGATTGGGCAGGTCGAAGACGATGGGTGGGTTCATGGGCTGGAAGTTGACGGTGCAGGCCGAGGCGTTGACGAACGTGGTGGTGCCGTCAGTCATCATACCATAACCTGGAGGAGGTAGAGGAGAGAGGAGAGAGGAAGGGAGACGACTGTTAGAGAGGGAGAGAAAGACAGACTGTGACAGTAACACTCATTTGTTCATTGACTTCTTTACACTCTCTCTACATTTCCCTTTATTGACAGAACTAGCCACATCTAACTCTGACAGCGGCAACTGCATCTCGTTTGACATGAAGCAAATGTTTTACAGGTGAGATACTTTCTGCTTTTTCGATCACTCAGAATGAACTGGTCTGATGTAGAGAATGTGTGACAAATGACAAAAGCTACAATTCCTTTTCTCTCCCTTCTTCCTTGCTCCCAATCTATCTCAGTCACTCCACACGCAGTGCTAAATCCGGCCTGTTCCTCTCTGTGTGAATCTGATTTAGTTACTAATCTGGTCCTCTCCGAAGGGGCCATGGTGCTCCAGGGGACACACCTGCTAACCCCAAAATATAATCTCTCAGCCTGGAGACAAGGCCTCCCAGTCCCCCCTGGCCTGGATGAGATACTGCAGTACCACTTACAGGTATAATATATGACTAGAATTAAATACAGCCTCGTTGCAAGAATCCATAAACGAGTCATAATGATGTATTCCAAAGACCTTGACCTACAAGATCAATAATCTGATTTAAATATGTAGGCTTGTGTAGCAGTATGAGAAACCTCATTCATACAGAATGAAAGTGTGTGTGTATGTGTGTGTGTGTGTGTGTACCTTCGTGGATGTGTCCGAACACGTGCAGCTTGGGCTGTACTCTCCTCTGGACAGTGTTGAGCAGCTCCATACAGCCCACCCGCTGCATCTTCTTAGGAACCCAGTCCAGGAACCCTACAGAGACAGCAACACAACACACGTCAATAACCACATAGGAAACACTGGTGCTATAACATACGGACACATACTACACCCTGTATACACATCACTCCACAATACTATAATGCACTAGTCCAGAAGCCCTGTAGAGAATGGAGATGACTTACACACACACATTCTGCTACACACACCGCTGCACTTTGCTACACACAGGGTGACACGGGTAAGAGAGAGAGAGACTGATTTAGTGCCACTTCTACAGGAAGCATTCTGCTGAGTCTATAGAAACACTATCGGGACTGGTCTTTCTTGTGCCATGCACACGTTGGTGGTGGATGGCGTGACACACCCTCATACACAAAGTGCTTTGAAATCTAGTGAAAAGCTCGAAATAAGTAAACGCAATTCGACTAAAAACCCGTTGGGTTACTTTACAAGTCTGTGGAGACTTTTGTGATGTGGAGAGTAATGGCTCTGTCTCCATTTCTGGACACTCAACTAATTCTCTGCTGGTTTTAAAGCAGCTGGTGAGTAAACAGCATTTATACAGATGTTTCTCTCCTGTGTAACTTCCTCCTCAGCGCTAGATAAAAAGAGGCCATATTTCTCCTCTCCTCCATCTCCGTTCCATCGCTTTATCGCGCCCCATAAAAGACGAGGGGTTTTGCCGCAGTGCGAACGAACGGCGTCTCACTCTTTTTCTCGGTCACCTTCCGTCTAGCCCTCGCTTTCTGTTGTATCTTTCTCCTCCTCTCTCTCTAGACTGACGGTCTCTCTGTAGTTCTCTGTCCCTCGCTCTCTTCTTCTCTTGCTCTCTGCATTCTCCCCCACCCCTTTCTCCCTCTCCTCCCCAGCCTCCTCTCTCTTGCTCTGTCTCTCCTTCTTCCCCACCTCTTTCTCCCTCTCTCTCCCCCTCTCTTTGTCTCTCCCTCTAATAGGCATTAGTGGCCCGCTGTAGCTGCTCCATATGCCGGTGGCTTATGAGGAGAGGGGAGCTGGAGACACTTGGCTAAACTGAACGGAAAATAACTCCCTGTGTTTAGAGGCGAGACGCCACGCAGCAGCCACAGAAATCAATCACACACACTCGTCTGAGCATCTCCCAGCTGCAGCAGGAGATGGGCTGTGAAAGTGTGTGTGTGTTATGCAAATGTGTATGTAAGTGTGGGTAGATATTTACACGAGGATGATAACAGGAATAAATTACAGATTATTCAAAAAGAATTACTTATTTGACAGTCTATCAAAGCATGTGCGTGTGACTGTGTGCATATGTGCGTGTGTATGGAACGTGTGTGCGGTGACGTCTCATGATTGTGTCCCCCAGGTGTAATGTCTCCCTCACCCAGTGGGGGGCAGTGTGTGACCAGTATGTCGGTGGAGTCGGGTATCTGGTTCCACTTGTCCAGCAGAGCCTGACCTCTTGGCAGGTTGAACCCCCAGCCATAGTACCATGGCTGCCTGGCTCAGAGAAAGAGAGAGGACAGAGATTAATACAGTATATCATATCAACTGTCAACACAATCACCCATCAGATCATCATCTCTAATAAGGTTGAGCCCTGCGGGGTGAGAGCCCTGCTGGGGGAGAGATTAACAGCCAAAATGGCACTTAACCTCTGAACCTCAATCATCTGCTCTGACATATCAAAGACTACTGCTGCCACGTACAAAGTGCAACAGCATAAATTAGACAGAACCTTAGAGACGCAGGCAGAAAGCTCTAGGCTACAAAACCTCACAGCCCCAACATTAAACATTAACGCCCGCTTGATTCAACAGTCGGCATTGGAGCCTTCCAGGACGGGAGGGGAAAGGAGAAGAGATAAAAGAAGAGGAAGAGAGGGACTTGACAGCTGGGTCCGTGTCCCTTCACTTTGATAGCGGACGCCTCTGGTGGGTGAGTGACGGTGGAGAAATGAACATGTCACTAACAATGAGTCCTCAGATCCATCTTCCTCTGTACCGTAAGGCGAGCCACGCGTGTGTAACCACGTTGACGCCGCCGTTAGCTCTCGTACCGCCGTCTTTTTTTAATTTGCAGAGAGCAGTCACTGGAAAAGCCAACTTTTATCTGCGCCACGCCGTCCGTCGCTTCAGTGGAACGTCAGATGGAGGGTGTTTTATCATTTCCTGCCCGTCTGTGTATGTATGCAAGCGAGTGTGTGTGTGTGGGGGGGCGCACACACATGTACACGCACATACACGTACTTAATTAAAAAGTCCTAGTGGTATAATACAGCAGGATACATTTGGTGATGGTCCCAACCCTGGGGTCACTGCCTGAGAGGTTAAGGAGACAGAGTGAGAGATGCATCATGGGAAACGCTGTCCCATTTCAGCTTGAATCTACTCCACTAAAATTCCATCACTTCGGGACATCAGAGCCTAAACACTTGATGAAACATCTGAAGTTCCCAGTGAACGCAATTTCAATAATTTACACAAACGTTTAAATTGGCCTGAGCATATTAATTGGGCCGGTTAAATATTAATGTCCGTCTTAACATGGATGTCTCAATTAAAATGAGATGAGCTGCCAGTCTCATCTGCGTTCGAAATGGCACCCTATTCCCTAGTGCACTACTTTTGACCAGAGCTGTATTGGGAATAGAGTGGCATTTGAGACGCAACCCATCCATCCCCTCTTCATATCTGAATGGAGAGATGAACAACAAGCGAGAGATGAGAGACGGAGGAAAAGCACTTTTCTCTGGTAATCGCTATTGGACTGTAATTTCCCTAACAGAGGATTATATAAAGAGAGAGAGAGATAGAGAGAGAAGGGGGAGATGAGAAAGAATTAAGGGGCTATTGAGAGAGACATGGAGATGGAATGAGATAGAGATGAAGGGAATGAGAGAGAAAAGAGTGAGTTTGTACATTATGTAAATACTTGCATTTCTTCTTTCTGTTCCCACTTCCAACTTGTCTCAAGTTAAAAGTCTGGGATTTTCTACCATTATTGCCAAAATCACATGCTATACAGTATCTAGCATGCTAGCAGATACCCATACTGCCCTACCAAGCAAAAAGGCAGGATCTGCTCATATCGTGGAACTGAGAAAATGTTTTTTATTTACCATGGTTTCACAGTAACTTATTGCAGTTACTCCTAATATGAACCCCATTTTCTCCAAAACACAATACAATCGATGCAGGATACTTGTCCACATAATTAAGCATGTATTTAATGTAGCAAAAATGACATTAACTAATTTTCAACCAAATTAGCAGTTACTGCCTTTTTGCTTGGTAGGTAGGGCAGCATAGACTTCCAGTCATTGCGCTAACGCTAGTTAGCATTGGATCGTGATACTACCACCAACTACCTTGATACTGGACACAGACATAAAAATGGTATCCACGAGTGTACCTGACTCTGAAAGTGTACCTGACTCTGAAAGTGTACCTGACTCTGAAAGTGCCCCTGACTCTGAAAGTGCCCCTGACTCTGAAAGTGCCCCTGACTCTGAAAGTGCCCCTGACTCTGAAAGTGCCCCTGACTCTGAAAGTGTACCTGACTCTGAAAGTGTACCTGACTCTGAAAGTGCACCTGACTCTGATAGAGCACCTGACTGTTTTCTTTTATTAGGACATGGACCATATGAAATGTAACATGTTACATCCTTATCACAGTAGCAAAAGGAAGATACATCTCTTCTATATAAATAGGATTTGACCAGAAAAGGGATTAGAATTGAACTAGCGTTTTTTTGGTGCAGTTAGGGAGGAGAATTGGGGACGTGCTCAGCATATTAAAGACTGTTAATACCCAAGGTTTGTTACGGATATGAAAAAAAAAGGAAACAGATGTTTGAGTTAGAGCGCTGGATCCCTAGGCGTCGTCTAGGGGCAAAGCAAAGCACACTGGGAAAAAAACAATAGCATCAAAATCACTACTTTCATTTGATGTAATTGTTTTCCCCCTTTCTTTTCTGAAGCGAGAGAGACTGACACACACATAGAGAGAGAGAGACAGAGAGAGAGACATAGACAGAGACAGAGAGAGGTGGAGACTGACAGAGACAGACAGACAGCAAGAGACAGACAGCGAGAGAAAGACAGCGAGAGACAGACAGCGAAAGACAGACAGCGAGAGACAGAGACAGAGAGAGAGAGATTGTGTCAGGTTTACCCAAAACACCACTTTACCCAACAGGGTAATATTATAGAAGGTTTAAAAACAAATAAGAGATCAGTCTCGCTCTTGGTAATGTGTGTGTGTAACTACTTCAGTGTGTGTGTGTATGTGTGTGTGTATTTGTTTCTCCATTCAGAAGCTTAATGATATCATTGGAGAAAGCCATGAATGATTAACGAATCAGGCAGTGCTGAGGGGCGCGAGGCGTTAACCACACACACACACTTTGGTTAACTTCACAGTCGTTAGGAAGAAAAACAGCACGCCAGAAGAGGAATTTTAAATCTAAATCAGTTCCAGACTTATCCTGAGGTCTAGAGAGGAACAGGCTTGGTGAGAAATATAGAAAGAGAGACAAAAGAGAGAAAGAGAGGGAGATGGTTTTAGTGATGTTGTGAGACAGAGGAAAAGAGAGCGGTAGAGAAAGGGAGGTAAAGAAAAACGGAGAGAGCACACAGAAGAGAGTGGTATCTATACAGTATAGAGCCAGTCTGGGTTCTCTCTATATATCTTTTGACAAACAGTATGAAGAGACGCAGAATAGGAAGACGGAATAGATGCTGAGAGAGGGGGGCAACCAGAGAGACAGCTAACGAATGTGTGTATGCTATAGGAGTGTGTGTGTGTTCATTTCAAGTTTTCTATTTCTCAGAGAAGCTGAGTGGATGCAGTCACACCCCATCATCATCACCTCAGCTTGAGTTAATTAAGACAAACTGTCGACTTAATGACCCTAATAACAGCCTGGAAGGGGAGGAAAACACACAAACACTGAGTCACGACATACACTCTGCTTGTGTGATCTTATTAGACTGTGTGTATGTGCGTGTACTGTATACGTGTATGAGTGTGTACAGTATGCACATCTGGGTAATACAAAAGGGGGTTGCTGTGCTGTCACTCGTCACTCCAAAGAGCTGAGATCTTCTTATTAAACTCCCTGCACCCCCCCCCCCCCCCCCCCCCCCCCCGCTAACCTCGTTAAGAGCCTGTTTCAATTAAAAGTGTTCTGGGGTGGGAGAGGTCCGTTGGGACTTCACTGCTCAGATAGAGGTCAACAGAACTGCTTAGAGATGCTATTAGCATCTTCCTGTTCTCATTTACTTATTCACTAGCCTGGAGGCTAGGTGGGCTAGTTCAAACACAGGCTACTGACTGTTAACACTACTTACTATTACAGGGTAATTACACACAAACAATACATTCTACTCTCAGGGAACTTTTCTCTGTCAGTATTAGATACTATTAAATACTACTAGGTACTCTATGTCCTCTGACTGTCTGATATCTCCCATTGTCCTCTTTGTTTAAGTCTACTCCATGAGCCAATGAGGAGCCATTTTAAAAATGAGTCAGTTTAAGAAGCAGGACACTGCTTCTGTCCCATTCTCTCTATCGTACAGAATAGGATTAAAATCTTTCAATAGGACAGTTATAAATTAATTTACACACACGCACGCACGCACGCACGCACGCACGCACGCACGCACGCACGCACGCACACACACACACACACACACACACACACACACACACACACGCTGGTACATGGAAGCATGAGAGAGTTTGACTCCAAGGAGACGCTATTTCATGTTACAGAGAAATACATTTCTTTCTCTTATCCATTATTAATCCCAACTCTAAACCTTTCTCAGCGCACACTATTCTCCCTCCCACACACAATGGTTAATGTACAGACTTTGATGTTTAATCACGACTACCACACACACAAGCCAGTCCACCCGGCAAGATTGATCCTCACAGCAGGACTACTGAGACAGAGGGAGGGATGGAGGGAGAGAGAAGGGGAAGGAGAGGGACAGGGAGAGGGAGAAGAAGAGGGACACCGACACTGATGCAGAGAGAGAAGGAGATTGAAAGAGAGAGAAAGAAAGAAAGGGAGTGGGATAGAGGGGAAATAAGAGATGGGGAAGGAGAGAGAGAATGCTGAAAGGCAGAGTACTGTATATCTGACTGACAGTATGGAGGATAAGAAATGTGACAGGGCCCAGCCCAGCCTGCAGTAACAGAAAGGTAGCTGGTTCGAATCAGCCGTTCTGCCCTGGAGCAAGGCTGTTAACCCCCGATGATGTCTATTAAAGGCAGGCCCCTACACCTCTTTGGTTCAGAGGGGTTGGGTTAAATGTGGGAGACACATTTCGGTTGAATGCATTCAGTTGTGCAACTGACTAGGTACCCCCTTTCCCTGTGTGAGCTACAGAACAGTCCTTACTTCAACATACCCGTACCCTCCCGTTCTTCCCGTCACCATCTTGTCCTTATTTAATCTTTCACTCTCCATCTTCATTTTATCTATCCACGTACCATAACTCAACCCATCTATTCCTCTTATATTTCTGTCATCTAGTGAGCCCACTCTCTCCCTCCCTCTCTTCCTGTCTAATCTCACCTCTCCACCTCTTTACCTCTACCTGCCCCCATCCCCACTTCCCCTCTCTCTGTGGAGAGGCAGATTGGGGACATATTGGCCCTCAGCATGACTTATGTAACACCCAGCAGGTTCAGTAGGAACCGAGGAGCACCGGGCTGACACACACACACACACACACACACACACACACACACACACACACACACACACACACACACACACACACACACACACACACACACACACACACACGCTCAAAATTCGGAAAGAAATATGAACACACACAAGACACCGAAACAGGGAAACTGTATCAGTAAATGTTGACCCACGGGAAATCAAGCAATGCTGTTTTGTAGTCAGTCTCTCCTCCCATCTTTCCCTCTCTCAGCGCCTGTGTGTGTCTGTAATGGTTTAATTGCAGGCAACCGGTGAGCGCGGTAGTGGTCTAAGCACTGGGTGGGTGGAAGATTAGGTGATGGACTACCACCGAGCTCTCATCTACTAAACACAGTACAGTCACTGAGCTACACCAGTCAATGTCTGGCCCCGAAGCTGACACACACACACACTGACACACAAACACACACCTGCACAACTCTGAGCTGATATACACGTTTTGATATACACAGACACACCCCTATTCAGCAGTAGTCTCAGAGTTTCCAAACATCCTGGTGAAACTGGAGCAGACCAAGGTGGCGTCGCAGAGCCCATCTGTGACAGAGTGCAGGGAGATCTGCCCACACACACACACACTCACACACACACACTCACACACACACACACACACACACACACACACACACACACACACACACACACACACACACACACACACACACAGACACACACACACACACACACACACACACACACACACACACACACACACACACACACACACACACACACACACACACCAAGCCTCATCAACAAAACAGTGATGGGTACAGAGACACTTGTCTTGTGTGAAGTCTGAAAGGCCTGGTGCTCTGGACCAGTAGCAGTCAGCCTCACAGCTGTGCTCATTCACAGCTTCACACTCATCAGCAGCAGCAGCAGCACACAACCCAAGAACCCCCACCACCTTCAATGTCAGGTTTAAAGCCAGACGTGTTCTTATAGGGTTTTCTCAGAGGAGAGCATATCTTCTGTCAATAAAACCTCATCTTTATTAAACTAGCAGCACACAACAATATTATACAGCTGTGAAGCTGCCTGTACATTTCCTCTCGAAAATCTACATTTCTTTGTCAAATCAAGCTGGTTTCATCCATTCCCACAGCGAGCCCCATCAATGAAGAGCAGCTGCTGTCTAAACCAACCACTAACCCCTACCTCCCCCCATAAATCCCAGAGCTCCCACCTGTGTTTGTCACCCCTCCCTCCCATGTCTACTCCTCCACTGTGTCATTAATTCTGCTTGTTTGGTGAAATGCTGAAACATTGTTCCCACCGCCCCTTGTTGATCACATACTCACATGCACAAACACACACACACACACACACACACACACACACACACACACACACACACACACACACACACACACACACACACACACACACACACACACACACACACACACACACACACACACACACACACACACACCTACCTGGCAGGTCTCTGTCTCCCTATAGACTGATGTTTCCCACATTTAATAAAATGCAGGCAGACTTGCTCTAAAGAGGAACGATGAGGGATGGAGGGAATTAGGAGAGGAGAGGAAAACATAGGGGGAAGAGAAATATATTGTATACTGTCGGGAGAACGAGACGCATAGACAAAGACAAAAAAGAGAACAATGAATTAGAAATGGAAAAAAAGAGTGATACAGACATACCACCAGATAGATAAAAAAAGAAAAACGAGACAGACAGACAGATAGACAGAGAGAGAGAGAGAGAGAGAGAGAGAGAGAGAGAGAGAGAGAGAGAGAGGGCAACAGAGGGACTGATGCGTAGGGTTAGTGACAGATGAATAGATGTGTCTCTTGTTCCTGCTCTCCTCTCTTCCTCTGTCCCTCTCTTCCTCTCCCTCTCTCTCCTGCCTGCTGCTGTTCCTCTGTAATCAAGTTGGATGTCAGAAAAGACAAACACATCCCTGCCCTCCCTCGCTTTCCTCTCCTCCATGCCTCTCCCCCCCTCCCTTTCTTAGAAACAGTTAGAAAAGTACGGATCAGCAGAAACCAGTCAGAATCTCAGAGGAAACCGTGTTTGATCAGGGACTGAGCCTCGTCTCTCCTATACCTGTGCTATAGCTTACGCAGCTTACGCTTCACAATTGTACATCTGCCCACACGTCAAATCTACATCAGTGACATGCATTAAAGTGGGACTTAGGAAAGACTACTAGTAGTTAAACAGACACATGACTTTGAAGGAACTTCGGGCTACACAACAGAATATGACATCTGGGTCGTTCACTATCGTATTATCACTAATATTTCTGGTGTTTTACATCGCACCATAAAGCAGCAAGGGAAGCTCTGAAACTAAATCAGGCTAAAAGCATTTCTTCCCGTATTAACCCGAGAGAACGAGGAGGAAGGAGCGCTTCTATTGACAATGTTTCAGCAATTTACTGCCCTTTTTCAAAATAAGAATTTTAACCATGAATTTATAAGTTACAATACAGTTGCCAATACAATCTCAAGCAATATGCAGTAAACATAATTATATCACCCTCTCTACCTAATCAATAGACTGCTCACAAAGTTCCAATATTAAGACACGTAGTCACACTATGACACGCCTGTCATGGATCCCTATGAAATGCACTGTCAGGAATAGATACTGTGCATGGTCATGACATTGTGAGTTTCTCCAGATTCTGTAGCCAAGTACCCCGAACAAAGACCCTCCCCTCCTCGCTCCCCTTCCTCTCCTCCCCCTATCCCTGGCTGGGTAGTGTGAGGTACTGAGAGATGACAAATCTGCTGGGTAATGATAGACGACTTCATGCCCAGCGATAATGAGCTCCCGTCGGACGCTGCTCTCACAGGATGCTCAGAGACACGTTGCACTAATGTTGCACTAACTTTGCCGCTAGGGTGGGGGGGATTTGATGTGGACGTCCACATGCCACATGCCGCCACCTACGTCTTCTCGCAAAGTGGATACACTTGAAAGAAAGTGTGAAAGAGAGAAAGGAAGGAGAGAATGAGAGAAGAAGAGAAACATGGGGAAAAAAGAGAGACTGACAGACAAACAGACAGAGAGTAAGATTGGCAGACAAAGAAAGACTAAGAGGATGAGGAAGTGAGTCTCTCTGTGGATGTACATGTGTGTGTGTGTTCAATGTGTGTGTTTGTCAGCAGCGTGTGTGTGTGGAGAAGTAAGGGTGTAGGCAGCGCCTGCTTCCAACATCCTGTAAGCCTCCCTTGTTGCAGCAGGTGGAGGAAAGCTGCAGTAGCCCAGTGTGTGTGTGTGTGTGTGTGTGTGTGTGTGTGTGTGTGTGTGTGTGTGTGTGTGTGTGTGTGTGTGTGTGTGTGTGTGTGTGTGTGTGTGTGTGTGATGAGAGCAGGTGGGTGAGAACTGTGTCATATGGAGGTTCCTGGAGCGGCACTGGAGAGAGGGGTCCAAACCCTGCTAGCTTCGGGGGGGGGAATACACCCAAATATGCCAGCAAGGTTCCCCTTAAAGATGTGTCTGTGCGATGACCCACCTAATGCTTAAAGTAGGGATCTTGTTTCAAGCCAGCGCTCATGATGTTAAAGCCATGAGTTGACCTCCCATTTGGTTAACACTGATCTGGGTCAACATGGTCATAAGGTCCAATGCACACTAACCACTTTGAAGTAAGCTGCAGGTTGAGTACAAGATCAGACATCTCTAGCCTCTTGTACTTGACACTAGCCCTCCTACACGTTCTCCTGTGTCCATACCTGCCCATACACCCATCATCCACGGTCTAGTCTGACTCCATTCCAAACACACCTCTGTAGAGTGTCACAGGCAGACAACAGGTCTTTGCCGTATTTTGATTCCCATGGTTGAGCCTAGACTGCTGCCTGCCTGCTTGTCTCATTTCCACAGTTCCCTAATAACAGACGTGGCGCTAGGCGCTAACCCTGTTAGCGTAGAACATAATGCATTCCCATTTAAATAGCATTTAGAAGCGCTAGGGAAGCACATTTGTCCCTTCCTGTTCTAAATAATGACCAATTACCATGGAGGAAGAGGTGGCTTCACAGGGGAGGAGTGACAGTCGAAACGACAGTGGGGAAGACAGGGAAGAGTGGAGAGATGGGGGAGGGGCTTTCCTTTTTAATTGGTGGCAGATCTCAATGTGACGTGTATCTTTTTCTTCTTCTTATGATTCTGCAGAGGGGGGGGGGTGAAATAAGGAGGGAGCGGGGAGAAGAGATAGGGAGAGAGGGGAAGAGAAAAAGGGGGATGAGGCAAAAAGTGAGGGGAGGTGGGAAAGAGAGGGAAAGAGCGAGAGAGAAAGAGGGTGAGAGAAAGAGAGAGGGACTAGCATGTGTCTAAGCTGTGTTTGTCTTGGAGGGATAATGTGCGTTAGCTTCATCCACTACAGTCTAATTCTGTCCAGAAAAGCTGTTGGACTTCTTTTTTCCCCCCTCCTTCAGAGTGATAGTTGCCTTGGCAACCGTGGCAAATCTTCCCTTTGTCAAACAGATGTCCCATTTAGTTGGAAATTAGAATGTGTAAAAACCCACGAGACACAAATTATTTCAAAGTTCTCCGGTGGACAGAGGGAGAGAGAAGAACAGGAAAGAAAGGAAAAGAAAAAGGAGGGTCTTCTACTGTTGCTCCCTCCCTCCCTCCCATCCACCAGTCTCCTGTGCATAAGGAAACACACTGATTTGCCAAAGATGGAGGTTGGTCGGATGGTGCAGGGTGGGGTGAAAATATGGCAGATGGGGGTGAAGAGGGACCCCTGTTCTGAACCAGTTCTGGGCATCATGGCAGCACGTGTGCCAGCACAGCAGAAGGGTCTGATATGGAGGACAGAGACACCCTAAGGGGGAAGAAATAACCCCACACTCACAGCATCATACAACCCCACTCACACCCCTGATCCCTTTTGGACGAGCATTCCTGGTCCTCTAGACTGGTTCTGACTATGTGGTCTAATTGTGGTCAACAAAAACACTGACCAGTGACTGCTCACTGCCTGACCCGACTGAGACCGCAAGGGAGAAACTATACGCTGAGAACAACACTATATCTGTGTCTGTGTGTATGTGTATGTGTATGTGTATGTGTGTGTGTGTGTGTGTGTGTGTGTGTGTGTGTGTGTGTGTGTGTGTGTGTGTGTGTGTGTGTGTGTGTGTGTGTGTGTGTGTGTGAGCAAGAAACAGAGAGAAGAGGGTGGAACATATGGACAGAATCACTTTAATTCAGAATTAATATGAAGCCCACATGCCTTGGAGAGGGGAAGCATTTGTGTGTAATCAAGGAGAATGGCCTACAGCACCACACACACACACACACACACACACACACACACACACACACACACACACACACACACACACACACACACACACACACACACACACACACACACACACACACACACACACACACACACACACTCACAAAGTCTTTCCTCTTGAGGCCATTTAACAGGTAATTTAAAGAGAAATCCCTACAGGGAAATGACACAGGGAAACGAAACGTCTTCTCCTCCTCTCCTTCCTTGTTCATCCTCTCTCTCCCTCCCTTCATAACACCTCATCATAACAGTGTGTTTACTCACCTGCAGGGACAGAGACTGACAGCACTTAGAGAAAGAGAACGAGAATGGAGGAAAGAGATTAAAGAACAAAGAGAATCTACGGAGGGGGGAAAGTGACAAGTGTTGAAGTAGGCCATTTTCTCTCCCTTTTTCCCTCCAAACAGTTAAGTGGCCGTTTATTACTACTCAGTGTTCATCATAGGCTACCTCACTGTCCCACTTGGGGAATACACCTCAACCACTGGAAACAGGCGATGTGGAGGAACAAGAGAGAAAGAAGAAAAGAGGGAGAGAGAAGGAGGGGTAGAGCACAGGGCTCCAGGGTTTTGGGACAGTCTCTGAACACATCAGATGTTAATTTAGCAAGGACCCTGGTGAGCAGCCCTACAAAAGCAACACCCACCACAAGACACTACTGTAGCTAGCTAGCTCACACAGGGAAGGACGATCCCTCCCTCCCTCCCTCCCTCGTTATATCCTGTAAGAGATGTTCAGCAGTAACAGCTAGAACTCTTAGACAAACTCCAAAGAGGTCAAATTACCTTCATCATTTCTACATCATTAGAGTCATTATATAAAACCCCTGGAGTATTCTGTCCCTCTCTCCCTCTGCCACTCTCCACCCCTCCTCTCAGTCTACATCAAAACACCTGTTAATTAAAAACACAGAGAAAGAGGAGAGATCTCTCCTTCTTTCCATCCCCCCTTCATCAGAGAAGTTTTCAAAACAGGGGGAGCAGGTATTCTGTCCCTCACCATGAATCAAAGAGAGGAGAGGGGGAGGAAGAGGGGGAGGAAGAGGAGAAGACTCTCTTCATCTCTTTAGTTTTTCTGATGAGCTTTCTTAATTGGGCCACTATAGAAAGAAGTGAAATCCTAAATAATTAAAAAATCTAATTAAAGAGTCTTTTGCATCTCCGTGCTTAATTATTCCGTGCGGAGAGCAGTGGGGAGCGATACATTTCTCCCTTTTTCATTAAAAAAAAAAATGTCTCCTCATCCCACCACTCCCCCATCAATAAACAGTTCCTGATTTCACTCCTCTGTCCTCCCCCTCTCTCTCTCTCTCCCGCCGCTCTTCAGATGTGTGTGTGTGGTGTGTGCCGTCCTTAGAGACTGTCATTATGAACACTTAGAGAAAGTTAACCCATTAGTTAATTCCACAGAGAGGGCCGCTATAAGGCCTCTGTTACTCTCTCCATCCCCCTCTTCTCCATCTCTCCCCCTTTCTCGCGCTCCTTTCTCCATTCCTGCTTCTCAATCTCTCCATCTCTTTCTTTACCCCATTCTCTTACCTTCTTTCTACACCCTCTCCCTTTTACTATCTCTTCTCTGTAATAATATTCCTATCACCCTACTATATCTCTCTCTCAAGAGAAAACCAGTGAAGAGAGAGTGAAATACTGTGAGGATCTATGTGGAACTAAAGCTGTAGAAAGAACATGTTTAAAAGAACATGTTTAACTACAAGGTGATCATTCCGTCCATGAGCACGACACAGTTGTGTTGATGATAACTGAATCACAATTCAATTCATTGTTTAAGGGATTGGTTTACGATGAATTGAATCAGGCCCACACAGTCTCTGCTAATCATTTAAATAGGCTACATCATTTATAGTTCACTTCTTGGCTATACCAGTAGGGCGCACGCACACACACACACACACACACACACACACACACACACACACACACACACACACACACACACACACACACACACACACACACACACACACGCGCACCACAGTGTTGTGATCTCCTTAATTAGCCATGTGATTAGCTACATTGGAAGTCTGCAGCGAAGCGAGGAGCTCTCTCTCCCCCGTGTAAAGCAAAACATGTGTTCCCGAGACCTCATACATTCTGACACACACACACACACACACACACACACACACACACACACACACACACACACACACACACACACACACACACACACACACACACACACACAGCTGTAGACAACACTAATGCTGCCACCTCTGCCCTCTCAGACACACTCAAAATAGTAGGCCTAAAATTCCAAACACAGTTGAGCAGGTCTACATTAAAACTTCCCTCACTCGTTCCACTTTGTCCTCCTTCTCCCCGTTTCCCTCGCTCCGCTGTGTTTCTGTGCTTGTGCGTTGTGTAGTGGATTCTCTGCATCGTTTGGGCTTTGAAAAGACGACTACTGTGGCTAATTCCCATGCCTCCCACGCTACTGTTAGACTATGGTTTGGGGCTCTACTGTTCTGCCTCCATCATACACACACACACACACACACACACACACACACACACACACACACACACACACACACACACACACACACACACACACACACACACACACACACATCTTCCATTCTGTCTCGCCGTCCCTTTAGCTCTGAGACGCGGGGTGGCTTTGCGATACGCCCATGACAAATGACTTGTAAACTTGCATTACTGTCAGAACAGGAACAGAGGCACACACACACACACACACACACACACACACACACACACACACACACACACACACACACACACACACACACACACACACACACACACACACACACACACACACACACACACACACACACACAACTGCTCCCCCATGCTGTCCTTTTGATTCCACATTTCAGAGAATGACAAATTGTTAGGATTTGGGTAGGATGCAGCATGCTATGCTCGGATCTAATTTTGTCTGGAGACTGGGGGGTAGGGATAGGGATGGTGGAGCTGTGAGTGTGTGTGTGTGTGTGTGTGTGTGTGTGTGTGTGTGTGTGTGTGTGTGTGTGTGTGTGTGTGTG
The DNA here is from genome assembly GCF_016432855.1 of Salvelinus namaycush. NCBI lineage: Eukaryota > Metazoa > Chordata > Actinopteri > Salmoniformes > Salmonidae > Salvelinus > Salvelinus namaycush. The sequence continues at coordinate 11,558,039 of NC_052344.1, forward strand.
TGTGTGTGTGTGTGTGTGTGTGTGTGTGTGTGACAGAGACAAGGGACAAGGGACGGACAAGAAAGCACCGTGCTGCGAGCAACCTGCCATCAGAGCCCCGCGAGGAGAGAGGGACGGGTGAAGGGATAGAAAAGAGAACGAGTGATTGAAGGATGACAGAACAGAAGTAAAGACGGATGGAGGGATGGGGAGAAGGAGAGATATGGGATGGGAGCAGGGCTAGGTGGAATAGTGATGGCTGAGGGGATTGAGGGAGAAGAATGGAGGAAATGAGACAGGGAGATAAGGGGAAGAAGGGAGATGGAGGGAGGGTGAGAGCGGAGCAGAGGGGAGAGTGACTGGAGCAGAGGGGAGAGTGACTGGAGCATAGGGGAGAGTGACTGGAGCAGAGGGGAGAGTGACTGTGCTGTTACAGTTCATTCAGGCCAGACGACTCGTCAGGGCAGGAGACACAGACAGACAGAAAGGGTTCTCTCCTTCCACCACCCCGAGGCTACAGTACAGGCTGGCCACGGGCCATAAAGCAGTGCCAGCCTGGCATCGCCATGGAGACAGGACTGGAGAGGGTAAAGCAGGCGCTGTCCCACTGCTCCTGACAGAGATTAGAGATAGAAAGAGACATCCTCGTTCCCCCGCGTTCCCCTGTGCTCCCCACTGCCAAGCCAGCGACATGTGGAGCACACGGACAGACAGGTGGATTGAGGGAGAGGGGGAGGGATGAAGAGAGGTAGAGCGATAGAGGAGCAGACAGATGGATTGAGGGAGAGAGAGGGATGAGGAGAGGTAGAGATAGAGGAGCAGACAGGTGGATTGAGGGAGAGGGAGGGATGAGGAGAGGTAGAGAGATAGAGGAACAGACAGGTGGATTGAGGGAGAGGGAGGGATGATGAGAGGTAGAGAGATAGAGGAGCAGACAGGTGGATTGAGGGAGAGAGAGGGATGAGGAGAGGTAGAGAGATAGAGGAGCAGACAGGTGGATTGAGGGAGAGGGATGGACGAGGAGAGGTAGAGAGATAGAGGAGCAAACAGTGTGGAGAGGGGAACACACGGAGCCTCCAGCTGGAGTCCCTCTGTGCTGGAGGAACAGAGCCTCGGGCTGCTGCAACACACCCACCCACCCACACACACACACACACACACACACACACACACACACACACACACACACACACACACACACACACACACACACACACACACACACACACACAGGCACGCTAACAAACACACAGGCACGCTAACAAACACACACACACCATTTCATCTGCCTTCTGTAGCAAGCCTACTGCACCAGCCAAGCCCAGCTGGTGTTACTGAATTGAAGCTGTGTACACCATTCTTCCTCTCACACCCTCTGTCTTCAGTTCTCTCCCGCTTCATTTCTCATTCACTCTCTCTCTCTCTCTCTCTCCCTCCTTCTTCCTCTCTCTCTGTCCCTCCCTCCCTCTCCCCATCTCTCTCTCTCCCTCTCCATTCTCTCTCTCTCTCACCCCTTCTCACTATCTCAACACACCTCAGGCATCTCTCCATAGCGGCTATTCCTCTAACTCAAGGGACCCCACTATCTCAGCAAACCAATTACCTAGCATTGGGGGCCCCACACGCACACCCCTCCCAGTGCCTACACAATACCTCTGGGGCCACTCACCAAAAACACATGGACACACCAAAAACACAGCATCATGGAGCATTGGTCACACACACACACACACACACACACACACACACACACACACACACACACACACACACACACACACACACACACACACACACACACACACACACACACACACACAGTGGAGAACACACAGTGGAGAAGAAGGACAAAGTGGTTGTGAGAGAAGATTGATAGGTAGAAATAGATGAAGTAGTAGGAGTGTTGTCAACTATCAGGTATACTGCAGTTACAGAGACACCCACCAGGGGGAGCCATAGATGCGGAAGCCGCGTACGGTGACCTCTGAGTCCTGCAGGTAGATACAGTTGGTGAGCAGGGACTGAACGTTCTCGTAGTTCTCTGGTTTCAACTTGGAGGCTGATGGGAAGTAGTAGAAGTCCTGCTTGATCATGTCAGCCATGAACTCCTGGTCAAAGGTCAACTCATGGTTCCCCGCAATCACTATCTTTATGTCGTAGGGCAAGGTGCCTGGGAGGGAGAGGAGAGAAAGGAGAAAATGGACCATCATGTCAAAAGTAGTCCACACCCATTCAACAAACTTCTACAGGTGCAACAGAGTACAAAAATCCAATGGAAAAAGATAATTAATTGATACGGAATGTCTTTATTTTTGTCTCGTCTGTCATGAGTCGTACTAGCTCCGATCCATCTTAGTTGCAATGGTGTCAACAATCATATTTGTTTTGTTCGTTCTCACAAAGACATCTCTCATCTGACAGTCACAGTTCCATTAATCACAGGTAACAAAGGAATAGGAAAGGAAATATTTCAGGGAACTTTCAATACAGTTATTTCATTATTTAGCATTTTAGGAATATTATAAATAAAAGGATTTTAGAACTACCGTATAGTAAATATCAAACATATTCTATTAGAATAACCATTTTCTACATGAGCCATTGCTAGCATATCTTTATCATAGAATGGACCCTTCATCCAAACCCAGTCAATAATCATGTACTGTAACTCTTCCTCCTCCTCCTCCTCTAATTGTCTATTCAGAGATGGGCACAGTGGGGACAGTCCATCGATCCGCACTGCCTGTCCAACACTGTGGCAGGCCAACACACACATCTACATATCCCCTAATGTTTTCAAAGGGTTGATGAAAAAACCTTGTGAAAACCATGACAAATCTGGGGTCTTCTTTGTCTACGAGACGTGAGACACATAGGCGTTTGTCAGGTAGCACGGTTGATGGAGACTTCAATCACTGCATTTTTTGACAATTACTGCGAGAACGATGTGGCATGCTGTGTGTGTGTGTGTGCGTGTGTCATGCTGCTGAAAAGGAGTAATTAAACTCAGCTTTAAGAGAGGCTGACAACTCAAGAGACGGCTCTGTCACAACAGCCAGTCAGAGAACAGTGACAGCATCCAGAGAGACAGAAGGGGGGGATCCTTGAGTGGGAAAGAGGAAGAACTAGCTAGGCTGGATGTAACACATTTTTTTCTTGCATGTAAACTTTATTTATTGGGTTATTGTACAGATATACATAATGGCAATAAACTGTATGGACCTTGATTTGAGTATTTCTTACTCATAGAAAAAACAAAATAACCTAAACCATAAGAATGAACTTACATCATGATTTTTGCACCTGAAAACAAAGGCAAGTTTACATACTGGCATGATTAAACAGCAAAAAAAAAGATGTGGCCTACAGTACACATCACAAAAAAGGGTCAAAACTCACTTGTAACAATCATATAATTAGAATGATTATTTTTCTATGGTTCCAATAAATGGTCACAATGTGCAGCCAGAGAAATAGTGGAATGTGTACAGTACCATTCCAAGTGTTCCACTTTTCAGAGAAATAGCACAATGCCTTTAGTATCTATCTTCATCCTTTACTGACAGACAACCCAAGTGCCTTATCCAGCCAATAAAAACTAAATCCTGAAAAAAGTTAACTCTTCATAACAGAGCCCCCCCCCCCCCCCCCCCATCAACATGGACTGGCCGGTATTCACACTTCAACTCAAGAGAGAAGTGGCATCAGTCCAGCCTGAGAAATCAACCCTCTGCATCATCCAGCTGACCCTGAAAAAGGTGTTCAGGGGCACGTGGCATTTTGCAGCGGGGAAGAACCATCTCACAGACCTACATGACGGCATGGTTGGCTCCATCTCACAGATCAAGACAAATCGTCAGCTCCATTAAGGAATGATGTAGATGCCTATCAGAGGAGCAGGGTCTTCCTGTTCAGATTCCAACATGGTAGTTTGGCATGGAACGCCGCCTCAGTTTTGTAAAAGAAGTGAGGGAAGAGAAGGAAGTATACTCATGGACTTTCTTTTAAAGAAGAACTTGTGTCCAGACACCTTCCGGAGGCTTTGAGACGCCAAGACCTGCAGCCAGGAGGCTGTTAGGAGCTTCAGTTCATCTGATGACTTAAAGGGACATTTCATGTTCATCCACCCCAACGTCAACATATGTGAAAATGGCGTGTTTCTATGTTTTGTGTACATCTTCGGTGTGCATCATGTGATTTGAACCAATTATGAGTAGGCATTGCCAACTAATTGGTGGATGTCGTCATTAGAAACATTTATCTTCCTCAATGTTTTTTTTACTAGAAAATGCACCATTTTCTCATATGTTGATGGTGGTGCTGGAGATGATGAATGTTGAAATGTCCTTTTAAAGAAGATAAGCCTGCAGATACCCCTGGAGCAAGGACAACAGCAGAAGTTGGAACTCACAGAACACTGCAAGCCTGATGTCCCATTTGCAGATGATCAGATAGAGGCTGTTAAATAGCCCAGGTTAAAGACGTCAGGGATTTGGAGCTTCTTCACAGCAGTGGCCAAAGCATTTAATTGCACCCCTGTGGCCAAGGACTGAGGCAACACCTAGAGTGTCATCGTTTCCTATTTGTCCTACTTCCATTTCCATTTCCTCTGCCGCCTTTTCTTGAAACTTTTGAAATGAAGGACCTCTTAACAAAAAACACTGACCCAGTATATAAATTCAATTATGTCCGTTACCCTAGAGAGGATGTGACCGGATAAAATCCATCAAATACGTTCACTGGCCCTCAGTTAGGAGTGGAGTTAGGTTGACTGGAGTGAAGCATACCTCGTTCAATAAACACGCCCCCGCATCCACCTCCATTAATTCAAGTTTTATGTGTGACATTTTAAAATCATGTTTGGTGAAAGGCTGAATCTGCATATTGTATGACTAGGATTATGGCCAGGAGCGTTTCCTGACTACATGACCTTACCGGGAAAAACTCCTGGTCCTATGTACTTTATGAACACCACCAGTGATCAAAACATTGTGTTCTTCCAATGAGTGAAAGCAGGCCGTGCTTGTCTCTCTTTATCAAACATAATCTACATACAGGCACAGTGGAACAATGCATCAACGCTCAAATCACCATTCCACAATACAGTCACTCTCCCACATCCACAAAGCACACACGTTGGACACAATAACTCACTCAAACACAAAACTACATGAAGAAAGATGAACGTGATGCTTTTGGAAAAGAGAAAGGAAGGTAAGAGAGAGACGACAGAGAGTGTGAGAGAGAAAGAAAGAGGCAGAGAGAGACTAATCCAAATATGCAGGCAGCGGAGCACTGTCTGCTGCTGTTAGCAACCATCTTTTCAAAACTTTTGTCTTAGATTTCAAAAGCCGCTTTCAAGCAACAAATAGTTTAAACTTCCCTGTGAATCACCCGCACAAAGCAGCCAGCCTTCTCTGTGTTTCAGTTCAAAAGTAATCAAATAAAAACACATGTACACACACACACACACACAGTAAAACACTCAAAAACACGCACAACACTTCTGTCTAAGTCTAAAGCTTGTCTAAGCAGCCCTGCACTACAATCTCCTCCCAAAAGAGACACTGCAGAGGCGCTCTCTCTCAATCCCTCCCTCACTCTCTCCATCCCTCATCCCTCTCATTTCATCCCTCACTGTCCAGTGTTTGTGTGTGTGTGTGGTTTAATACAGACCCAGTGCTAACAGGGTTAGTTAAGGGGAGTGATCTGCTGTCTGAAGGGACCTGTGCTTGACAAGATACAGTGGAATGTGCTCTATACTGGCCTTTACAATAACCCCCAAATCCTCAATATCCTAGAAGCCGAGGAGGGCGGTTAGTCTGTGTGTCTGTGTGTGAAGCTTCCGGCGCTCTAGCCACCATTGTTCCGGTGTTCCGATGGGTGGTCCTTGCCCTTTGAAGAGGAAAATCCCTGTTTTGACCAAATCCATGGCATGTCGAGGGGGATTACTGCCCTTTGTGTGTGTGTGTGTGTGTGTGTGTGTGTGTGTGTGTGTGTGTGTATGTGTGTGTGTGTGTGTGTGTGTGTGTGTGTGTGTGTGTGTGTGTGTGTGTGTGTGTGTGTGTGTGTGTGTGTGTGTGTGTGTGTGTGTGTGTCCAACTTGTTCTAGCTGCCCATCGACATAACAGAGTGTATCTACCAGTACTTACTAATAATGTCTCCTGCACATTCAATCAAGTCATTCTATGCCATAACAGCCTAGTTGCATTGGTCTGTCTACAGAAGCAATAACTACTGTTTATAAGAAGACATGTTGAGACTCAACCTGGTTTAGCATTACAACGCCCATTCAGTGTGTGTGTGTGTGTGTGTGTGTGTCTAATCCCTCCCACCTGAACATGAAGCCATGAGGCAAATACACTCTCCTGTTTAAACACCACCCACACACCGCAGTGGCACATACACAATCGAAAAAACACACACAAAAACACAAGCGACTAAGCAAGCAACGCATCCAAAACACACACTCTGCCCTCACACAGTACATCCCAGTAATCACACACACACACATTTCATTTGCACCCGCAACCTAAACGCAAATCCGACAAAGACGGTAACACCATCTCCGGTCTAGTAGGTGGTCTCTGTCGTTCCTCTCACTCTCTCTCTTCATCTCTCGTTTCAGTCTTTCTCTCTTGCTGTTCCACTTCCATACCAAGCCTAGCACATACAGAAGACACAGCATCAAAATAGCAGCCTGTCCTGTTCTTTGTCACACAATGTCACATCAATATTCATCCACTGAAAAGGGTGATGAGTCAGAATACAGCCAGACAGAGATACCCCACTGGGCACGCATTACGCTGAACTCAAAAGTGAGTCTCCGACCTTGCTGATAACTACTTTATTGAAGAAAAATATACTTACTATGACTGAGATATGTGGTTATCCAACCTTGCTACACCACACGTCCAAAAGTATGTGGACACCTGGTCATTGAACATCTCATTCCAAAATCATGGGCATTAATATGGAGTTGGTCCCCCTTTGCTGCTATAACAGCCTCCACTCTTCTGGGAAGGCTTTCCACTAGATGTTGGAACATTGCTGCGGGAACTTCAAATCAAATCAAATCAAATGTATTTATATAGCCCTTCTTATATCAGCTGATATCTCAAAGTGCTGTACAGAACCCGAGACAGAAACCCAGCCTAAAACCCCAAACAGCAAGCAATGCAGGTGTAGAAGCACGGTGGCTAGGAAAAACAAAGGGGGACCAACTCCATATTAATGCCCACACTAGAAAGGCCAAAACCTAGGAAGAAACCTAGAGAGGAACCAGGCTACGAGGGGTGGCCAGTCCTCTTCTGGCTGTGCCGGGTGGAGATTATAACAGAACATGGCCAAGATGTTCAAATGTTCATAAATGACCAGCATGGTCAAATAATAATAATCACAGTAGTTGTCGAGGGTGTAGCAAGTCAGCACCTCAGGAGTAAATGTCAGTTGGCGTTTCATAGCCGGTCATATAGAGTATCTCTACCGCTCCTGCTGTCTCTAGAGAGTTGAAAACAGCAGGTCTGGGACAGGTAGCACGTTCGGTGAACAGGTCGTGTTCCATAGCTGCAGGCAGAACAGTTGAAACTGGAGCAGCAGCACGGCCAGGTGGACTGGGGACAGCAACTTGCGTCCGATCAGCCACAAGAGCATTAGAGAGGTCGGGCACTGATGTTGGGCGATTAGGACTGGCTTGCAGTCGGCATTCTAATTAATCCCAAAGGTGTTCGATGGTGTTGAGGTCAGGGCTCTGTGCAGGCCAATCCAGTTCTGACACACCAATTTCGACAAACTCTTTCTGTATGGACCTCACTTTGTGCACGTGGGCATTGTCATGCTGAAACAGGAAAGGAACTGCTACAAAGTTGGAAGCACAGAATCATCTAGAATGTAATTGTATACTGTAGCGTTAACATTTCCCTTCACTGGAACTAAGAGGCCTAGCATGAACCATGAAAAACAGCCCCAGACCATTATCCCTGCCCCACCAAACTTTACAGTTAGCACTATGCATTGGGGTAGGTAGCGTACTCCTGACATCCGCCAAACCCAGATTTGTCCGTTGAACTGCCAAATGGTGAAATCACTCCAGCAAACGTGTTTTCACTGCTCCAGAGTCGAATGGCGGCAAACTTTACACCACTCCAGTTGACACTTGGCATTGCCCATGGTGATCTTAGGCTTGTGTGCGGCTGCTCGGCCATGGAAACCCATTTCATGAAGCTCTCGACTAACAGTTCTTGTGCTGACGTTGCTTCCAGAGGCAGCTTGCAACTCGGTAGTGAGTGTTGCATTAGAGGACAGCATTTTTATGCACTCCAGCACTTGGTGGTACTGTTCTGTGAGACTGTGTGGCCTACCACTTCGCGGCTGAGCCGTTATTTCTCCTAGACGTATCCACTTCACAATAGCAGCACTTACAGTGGACAAGGGCAGATCTAGCAGGGCAGAAATTTGACGAACTGTCTTGTTGGAAAGGTGGCATCCTATGACGGTGCCACGTTGAAAGTCACTGAGCTCCTCAGTAGGTCCATTCTACTACCAATGTTTGTCTATGGAGATTGCATGGCCGTGTGCTCGATTTTATACACCTGTCAGCAATGGGTGTGGCTGAAATAGCCGCATCCAGTCATTTGAAGGGGTGTCTACATACTTGAATGAATATAGTTTCCAAATATAGAGATGAATATAGTTTCCAAGATCATTAAAAATAAAAACGTTTCTTAATTGTAACCGATCTAAAAAGTTAGAACCAAGCCCCCCTCCTCATCTACACCTCTGTAAACTCCCCCATGTGGTCCACCAATTTACCGTAGGCATGCGCCAGTGTCAGCACCCGCAACATAGCTCTGAGCTCCGTACACCCCACCCACTGCATCTGATGCTTCCTGGCTTCCACACTGCTACTTTCACCTGCCCCAACAAGTAATTACCTAGACAGTCCCTCCACCTGTTGACTACACTAAATGTAGGTCCCCTCCAACGTACATCAGCCCCCCTGGACATAGAAACAACAAGTGCTGCACTGTCTCCTCCTCCCCACTGATGGATGGATGGATGGATGGATGGAGAGAGAGAGAGAGAGAGAGAGAGAGAGAGAGAGAGAGAGAGAGAGAGAGAGAGAGAGAGAGAGAGAGAGAGAGAGAGAGAGAGAGAGAGAGAGAGAGAGAGAGAGAGAGAGAGAGAGAGAGAGAGAGAGAGAGAGAGAGAGAGAGAGAGAGAGAGAGAGAGAGAGAGAGAGAGAGAGAGAGAGAGAGAGAGAGAGCCTGTGAAGAGAAAGACAGCACTCATGAAATGTTTATGATTGTATTTTCTATTATTGAGCTAAGGAGAGGGTTGGGGGGGGGGTCATGAAGTGGACACAGAGTGCCTACGCGGCAATCACATCATAGGAGTCAGCCATCTATTATTCAGGAGAGAATGGGAGCAGAGGGGAACAGGCGCTAACTAAAGAGTAGTGCCCTAGACACAGGAGTCTCTGAACTCTACAACCCAGAGACACAGAGAGACACAGAGAGAGACAGAGAGAGACCCAGAGACACAAAGAGAGACACAGAGAGAGACACAGAGAGAGACACAGAGAGAGACAGAGAGAGACACAGAGAGAGACAGAGAGAGAGAAACACAGAGAGAGACACAGAGAGACACAGAGAGAGACACAGAAAGAGACAGAGAGAGACAGAGAGAGAGAGCGACAGAGAGAGACACAGAGAGAGACAGAGAGAGACAGAGAGAGACACAGAGAGAGATACAGAGAGAGACACAAAGAAAGACAGACAGAGACACAGAGAGACAGAGAGAGACAGAGATATGGGAAGATGTGCAAATACAGAGTAAAATACCAAGGTAGAGATAGAAACAAGGGAAATACGAGTTAAAGCGCTAAAGAGAAGGAAAGAAAGGAATGGACAGAGGAATAAAGAGAAGTGAGAGAGAAAAGAGGAGTATAGAGCAGAAAGTTAAGAATGAAAGCAGCTACACTCTTGACCCCTGTTGGACCCAGAAGCACAATGAGATCCATATTTAACCAGCGATGGAGAGCAGGCGGCAGCACAGAGAACATCTACTACTGGATACAGGCCCCGCTCCGCGACCCTCCACCATCACGTGATGAATGAAGATGCCACTGAAATCTAAAGCAGCACCTTCTCTTTCTCATATCCACACGCAGGGACGTTGTGCACAAACGCACTGCAACGCCACCCATGACTTAATGCATAGTACAGGTTCATCATATGGTTAGCGTCTTCGGTGTAATTTTTCTAAGCTGTATTGATTCATACTGGGCTGTGAAGTGTTAGCAGCATCAGTGTGTGTGTGTGTGTGAGTACACTGTGTTAGAAGCATTGATAGCTGATCAAAGAGAGCGTTATTGGAAAGAATTGGACTGAAGTGGTGCTGTATAGCCTCTCTGTGTGTACCTCTTGCCTTCTACCTATTCTCTGTCCCTTTTCTCTCCTCTCGGCATCTCTTCATCCTATCTCCTTCTCCAGTTAATCTGACACCATGCCTAACAAATCATGATTACATGCCCTACCACCAAACCAGGTCTTTCTTAGAATCCACAAAAGTCATTTTCACTAAAACAACAATATCTCTGTCTTCTGGGTCTCAAGAGACAAAAGCTGAGGATAACCAGCTAAAGATAGACCTTCCATGGGATGAAGTTCAACTCTACCTCCCCATCTTCCCCGCTGTCTTCTACAGTCCTCTCCCCTTCTCTCCCTCTCTCCCCCCTCTTCTCCCCCTCTCCTGCAGTGTGCACCAGCTCTGACAAAGCCTTGAGCCCCTGCCAGAAGAACCGGGAGGAGCCTTCCTGCTAAAAATACTGAGAGAAGGGAGGAAGCTGCCACGATGCCAAGAGAGAGGAAAAAAGAGAGACCCATATCTTCATAAAGGGAGGGAGCGATAGAGGAAGGGATAGAAGAAAAAGGGAGGGAATCAGACAAAAGAAAAATGAAAGAAAAGACAGAAGGAAAGTAAGAAAGAGAAGACAGACTTTCAGACAAGGAAGAGAGGAAAGAGAGGATGGTTGGAATGAGTGTGTTCACCTGGCAATATGACAGTGTTTCCCTACAGTGTGTTTTTGTACCGAGGTTCATCAGGTAGAATGAAAGTCTAATGCTGAGGCCAATGCTGAGCTCTCACTGGAGCCAGACTGCAGACACAAAGCAGCATGAGCTATACATTCATCCAGAGAGAGAGAGAGAGAGAGCGAGACAGATAGAGAGAAAGAGATAGAGAATGGAACAGGAGAAGAATACAGATTATAAATATTTATACGAGCGAGCGAGCGGGAGAGAAAGACAGCTACAGGAAAAGAAGAACGAGAGAAACTTCATAAGGCACACCGGGTGCGTTTGGCGGGTTTTATCTTCCTAGCAGTCTCTCCCGCCAGTCGAGGCGCGGGGCGAGCAGGTTTTCAGCTCGTGCTCCCCGTCGACTAGCCTTGGGGGGGGCTGAGCTGCCATCCCTTCTCCCCCTTCTTCCCCCCTCGAGCTTCATCCTTATCCCTCTGCTCTCCACCCCCTCTCCTCCCATCGCAAAGAGACAGGCGCTGGAAATAAGAATCACTGCAGCACGCTGGCTGAGGCGGCACACGGCTAATAGTTCCAATGTTCTGGTTATTACAAGATCTCTTAGAGCTAACGTTGGGTTCCTGTTTTATGAAGACAGTAACAGTGACGTGTGCCAACTATAATGTCACTGCTCTAAGTAATGAACATGAACAGAGTGGGCAGTTTCTTTTACTCTTCTGTTTCCTCTTTTTATCTCTTTTTCATCAGGTATCCCTCCAACCATGACTTATTTTCTTTAAAGTTGAGTGAAAAACACATTTTCTAATTTCATTTGTGGGTAATACATAGAAATATTTTCTAAAAACACATGAACTCTTGAGAACTGGCTCTTCTCAATGTCCATTTCTCATTTCACTACACCAGCAATAAAGAAGGAAGAAAAATAATTCAAATAAGATCTATCACATTTTAAAAGAAATTGTGCACCATTTCAAAAAACAAAAAATCTGTAGTACTAAACTTTGACGTGGTGTGATGTTGCTTAATGTGATTGGTCAGTCTTACCTAGCCAATCGTTGAACTTCTTGACCTCAGAGGGCAGGCCCAGCTCTGTGAAGTCTCCAGCATGGATGAACACGTCTCCATAGGGCATCTGAATGGCGTCCGTACGGGAGTGGGTGTCTGAGATACACACAAAACGGGTGTAACCTGGCGGCTTGGGAGTGTCGTGGGGCAGGGGGTCCACCCTAAAGTAGAGAGAGAACGAAGGAGAGAGAGAGAGAGAGAAAAGCGTGAGAAAGACAATGGGAAAGATAAACAATGGGAAGTCTCAAAGTGAAGAAGCAGAGTTGCAGTGTTAATGTAGTCTGGATCAGTATCCATCACCATCCCTTATAGAAAGTCAAAAAGAGAGAGAGAAAAAGAGAGAAATTAAAAGGGGGAAAAAAACTGTGAGAGGTCGGCCACAACAAAGGCGAAGGAATGGTAGAAAAAAGAAAGAAAAGCACAGACAGAGAGAGGAGTCCTGTGGGAGTTTTTGCAGCATGTGCAGCAGCCCCAGAGAGTCTCCAGAGGGAGAAGGGAGCTGGTGAATAACAGTGGCCCACTTTAGTGAGCTCTCCTCCAGGTACACAGCCAGCCCTCAACACACCACCATCACACAGAGACCGAAAGAAGGACAGAGAGACAGAGAGAAATGGAATGAGAGAGCAAATAACAGCATGCAGAGAGGATGAGTCTCAAAGAAAAAGAAAGAGGGGGAAAGGGGAGAGACGAACGGAGATAGACAGAGACCAGGTGTCTGAACATATGTAGTGTGTATCTGTATGCCAGTATATGTGTATGTACATGTATATCTGCAGGGGTGTGCGTCTGCCTGCCTGCATGCGTGTATGTGTTCTACTTACATGTGTACGTGCGGGGGCTGGAAGCGTCCCTGGTTGATGTTGTAGAAGGTGAAGGCCTGGGTGGGGTTGGTGCTGTATTCATCCACCTCCACGGCTGCCCTGCCTGCCGCCCGCTGGGCCTGGGACTGCTGCTGCCGCCGCGCAGCCATGATCTCTGACAGGGTGAAGGCCATGCTTCTGGAGCCTGGGCCTGGACCGCTACGGGGCTGGGGAAGAGGTGGGTTGGGCTGGGGCTGACCCACTCTGGGCTGGCCTGGGGTAGACGTGGTCTGGCCTGGGCTGGAGGTGGCCTGGTCCTGGCACACACAGTAGTTAGGACTGGGTGTGAGGCCTGCTGGAGCGGTCAGGGTTGCGGGTTGGCTCACCAGAGAGAGGCCCTCTGTCACAGCTTGGCCCACCTCGGAGAAACTCTGCTGGGTTGCTGAGCGAGCATGTCCCCCCTCCACCTCCGTGTCCCCCTACTCCTGCACACACAGAGAACAGAACCACTGAGTGGGAATACAACGCCAATCTGGAATGCGCAGTTAAGACTGTAAATAAATCACTATCCACCAAAGCAACATAACCCAACCCCTAAGAGCATCTACGGCTTTTACACTGTCAAGCAGATATCACATTTACTACTGCCTTCAAATTACAGCTCTGCTTCTGGGATTCTAGTAGGATTTCATACGGATCCTGTAAGATGGTGAGATGGTGAGGGAGGGATGTAAGGAGGCAGGAGGGTGATAATTTGGGGATGAGTGGGGGAGCTGGATTTATCCTGGATTGTGCTGCTATGTCAGTGTGCCATCTCATTCATGTGAAAACGGCCACACACAACCCATTTCATAATTACACACACTTAACACCATGACTCACACAGGCATACTCTTGTGTGTGTCCATGCATGTATATATGTGTGTGTATGTGCGTGTGGCAGTGCCAGAAGTCCTCACACTGAGTGAATGAGAGCAGAAGGGTGCATTGGCAGATGCTGAGAGCATGGTACACAGTGAGAATAGAAGAGGATTACACTGGCACTAGGAACAAAGGGACAGGGCCGTATTAACATGAACAGGACCGTGACTACAGGAAGAATGATGAAGAAAGATGTAGCAGAGAACATGGTGAAGAGGGACGGTTTGATAAATGAATAGGCGTGAGGAGGAATTGATTGATGCACTCTCTTCTTCGGCACAGATGACAGACACTCAGATTTAACGACTGTGAGAAGCAGTTCCATAAAATTGTCCGACAATGTTCCTTCATTTCACTCGTAGGCTATTCCACGCCCTGGTACGGACACACACCATTAGTCATGTTTGTTGGTTAGATTCTTTATGCTGTGTAAAAATGGACTGTGTACGTGTATGTATATATATGTGTGTGTGTAGGCTACAAGTCCTGTTGACTGGCTATGACTGATGCCTACAAGGCTATAGTATACAGCACTGAGTGTGCACGCTGGCTCAATTTGAATTTGACAAGGCATTGGCAGCATTCACACCTGTCCCATGCTAACATACTGAGAGAGACACAGCCATGAAAGGAGAACCACTCTGTCAAATGAAGAGAATAAACATTACAAAATCTAAATTTGACAAAGTAATTCACATCTGACTAATAAGACAATGACAATGAGCCACTTCCAAGTAATCTCGCATAAACAAGCAGTTGATTTGTCTGTCTAATTGAGACATTTTATAGGAAGGTTGAGTTTCTTGTTTTCACAATAATTGTCATTCATTTTAATTATGTCCAGTTATCTGACTAAATCTTACTAAACTAAATTACAAACAAATCAATTAAATCAGATATTATTTTTTTTTCAGGCTATTTTGTGTAGTTTAGTAGAGCATAGTCACCAAAACACAAAGGCATGAAGATCAAATAGTTGTCTTTGTCTTTCTTTATGTTAATAATATTGGAAATTGTTCAAATGAAAACTATATATGTAAGACATTGCTTTTTTGGTGTTAGTTGTATTTAGGACCCCAAATAAACTCTCACCAACCACTTGAGGAGTTTTTGGCAAATCTGTTCTGAAACTTTATTATGGCATTGACCAGATAGATATAGGCTATGTAGCATACGGTGGTTCTGCTATTTGGATCTAGCATCAAACACAAAGAAATGTGATACATTGCCTTCAGAAATTATTCATATACCCTAGACTTATTCCACATTTTGTTGTGTTACTGCCTTAATTCAAATACCCCATAATCACAAAGTGAAAACATGTTTTTAGAAATGCTTCCAAATTTATTGAAAATTAAATACAGAAATATCAAATTTACATAAGTATTCACACCCCTGAGTGAATACTTTTTAGAAGCCCCTTTGGCAGCGATTATTTTTTACATTTTTATTTAACCTTTATTTAACTAAACAGGGTCAGTTAAGAACAAATTCTTATTTACAATGACGGCCTACCAAAAGCCAAAAGGCCTCCTGCGGGGACGTGGGCCTGGGATTAATAATAAATACAATATAAATATAGGACAAAACACATATCACAACAAGCGAGACAACACAACACTCACAGCTGTCTTTCTGGGCTTTCCACACCTGGATTATGCTACATTTGCCCATTATTCTTTTCAAAATTCTTCAAGCTCTGTCAAATTGGTTGTTGATCATTGCTAGACAACCATTTTCAGGTCTTGCCATAGATTTTCAAGTAGATTTAAGTCAAAACTGTAACTCGGCCACTCAGGAACATTCACTGTACTCTTGGTAAGCTCCATTACGTTAATTTTTTTATCCTGAAAAACTCCTGTCCTTAACGATTACAATCATACCCATAACATGATGCAGCCACCACTATGCTTGAAAATATGGAGAGTGGTACTCAGTAATGTATTGGATTGGATTTGCCCCAAACATAACACTTTGTATTCCGGACAAAAAGTGAATTACTTTTCCAAATTTGTTTTGTATTACTTTAGTGCCTTGTTGCAAACAGGATGCATGTTTTAGAATATTTTTATTCTGTACAGGCTTCTGTCTTTTCGCTCTGTCAATTAGGTTAGTATTGTGGAGTAACTACAATGTTGTTGCCCCATCCTCAGTTTTCTCCTATCACAGCCATTCAACTCTGTAACTGTTTTAAAGTCACCATTGGCCTCATGGGTAGAAATCCCTGAGCAGTTTCTCAAAGGTATATT
This sequence comes from Salvelinus namaycush, assembly GCF_016432855.1. Lineage (NCBI taxonomy): Eukaryota > Metazoa > Chordata > Actinopteri > Salmoniformes > Salmonidae > Salvelinus > Salvelinus namaycush. Next base: position 11,574,092 of record NC_052344.1, read on the forward strand.
CAATGTCTTTTTTTACCCATCTACCAATAGGTGCCCATCTTTGAGAGGCATTGGAAAACCTCCCTGGTCTTTGTGGTTGAATCTGGGTTTGGAATTCACTACTCGACTGAGGGTCCTTACAGATAATTGTATGTGTGGGATACAGAGATTAGGTAGTCATTCAACAATAATGTTAAACACTATTATTGCACACAGAGTGAGCCCATGCAACCTATTATGTGACTTGTTAAGGAAATTTACTCCTGAATTTATTTAGGCTTGCCATAAGAAAGGAGTTGAATACTTATTGACTCAAGACATTTCAGCTTTTCATTTTTTATTAATTTGTAAAAATGTCGAAAAACATAATTCCACGTTGACATTATGGGGTATTGTGTGTAGACCAGTGCCCCCCCCAAAAAATCTAAATTTAATCAATTTTAAACTCAGGCTGTAACAACATGTGGAAAAAGTCAAGGGGTGTGAATACTTGCTGAATTCACTGTACATCATGAAAGCATTCCGGTGGACAACCTAACACAGAGAAGAGAGTGGTAGTGTCCACAATCACCATCTTGGACTAGATTTACTAGACATTAGGCTACGTGAAGTAAAACACATTTCCGATAGAAGAAAAAAAACACATTAGAATAGAATTGAAATCCAAAATCTGTTTCGGATTGTCATCCTACTAATCCTGTAGCCTACTACACAAAACATGCAAGCAGACACCGCGGCACCTAACCTACCTGGGTTCGCCCGGTCTCCCGGTCGGATGAGCTGAGCCTGTCCGGTTAGGGATGAACAAGTGAAGTCCCGTGGGTCTGATAGAGGAGCGGACGGCGGAAGGGGAGCAGCTAGCGAGTTGCGCTGGTCGGTTTGAAAGTGCAGCGCGTGGTGCTCAGGTTTGCGCTTTGGCTCTCGCGGAAACACTTAATCTCCCGCCTCTCTTGTGCTGAATGTGCTCGAGCTCTGTGTCTTCCCGCCTCTCCCTGATATGTTCTGGAGCCAACTGTTGGATGAACAGCTCAATGAAAATGTGCAAAGGGGAGGTCTGAGCACGAATCAATTCATGTCTGACAGACAGTTTGAGCCAGTATACAATATCAGAGATTCGTCTCTGTTTTTTCTATCATTTCATCTACCACAGATGCAGAAATAAACTGCATTTCTTTAAGATCAATGGAGAACCATCGATTTGGTGATAAATGACATACATTTTACTTTATATTTTCACATTTGGCCTAGTTTCATCCTTACCATAGCCCTGTGTTTCTCAAACCTCTTCTGGTTTAGTTTACCCCAAGCCAGTTTCACTGACTTTTATGTATTATAGTACAAGCACACTTGAGTCATGTTGGTCATCTAATCATTTGGCTATTTGAATCGGGTGTGCTAGTTCTGGAATAATGCAAGATGACATGATGGATGTCTGCAACCCAACTGACCTTGGCTTCAGGGGAACTTTGAATTATTTCAACAGATTACAGCTGCAAAAAAATACTATGAAAACGTATTCTCCTTAACCTACATTTAACGTTTTACAAATAGGAATGGCTCCAAAAGTACACCTACAATTTACAAGAATCATTATGTTGCAAATTTGGACATAGAATAGTAGGCATAGCTGATGTCTTTATAATTTGTGTAAATGCGCCACTGCCTGGTTAAACATTTGTTGTCTTTGGAGACTAGGGCCTATTACTATACTCAACTACTCTGGAAAACATCATTTAAAATAAGAAGCTGAAGTCAATGAAAAACAAACTAGATGTCCTCAATCTAAACTCTGACTTTAATTAATTAATACACAATGAACTTTAAAAATGGATGCCGGTGCCGAAAGAGAAATATTGTAAAAGAGGAGAGGCATGAAGATAAGGCCTTATCTACACATTTGCCACTCTCTCATTTGCCTGGAGATTCTCAGCGTTGATAATGTCCTGTAAAGTTCAAAAGAAATCACCAGATTTGGCTGTCAGACTCATTTAATGCTGCAGCTACTGTAAGAAACAACAATGCTAACTTGGCTGTGATGTGAATACAGCCAGGCTTCTTACACAGCCTCCAATAGGTTATTTCAATAGATGCAGGATTTATGGAATAAAGGTGCAGAGTAGGATCATTGAATACTACATTTATGTGTTCAAGAAAATAAACTTTGACTCAGTGTCAATTTGCACTTAGGTTTGTTTGTGTGTTGTCTATACCCTCAGAACGGTTATCCTCGTTTTGAGAAAAGGCCAATATAGGCAATGTCAGCTACATTTTCAGGAAACATATTTCAGTGTGTGTAAGGTGCCCTGGAGCCATGGAGACAAAAGATGCTAGATAATATAGAAAAGTGCAAAGTAAAGTGTAGCAAGTAACATTTAAACAACGGAAGATCACAGAGCATGGTGGAGTTGTTTTTCTGCTACTGTTTTATTTGAATTTGTTCTTTACTGGATTTTCATGGCAAAACACTGTGATACAGTTTCTCTCTTTGGGTACAACCGACTAACACAAACGTTAAAATGATCCCTCTATAAAATGGACTTAAGTACCAACATACAGTATCTCTCTTTCTCCACCTCGATCTCACAAGCTACTCACACACGGACACACGCTGTCTCACTCTCTCACACACATACACAGAACATGCACTCTTTCTATATCATACTGTCTCTCACACACACACACACACACACACACACACACACACACACACACACACACACACACACACACACACACACACACACACACACACACACACACACACACACACACACACACACACACACACACACACACACACGCACACACAATAGAATACATTCTCAGGAAAAGTCAATCATACAAAAAAAATGCATTTCATACCGATTTTCATCACCATCATCATCATCATCATCATCAAACACACTAAACGCCCAAAACATCCCTCAACAGGAAGTGGGTGCACTGTACCAACATTAGCTACACCTCTGCAGGCGACAACCATTTTGAGTGGACTGAGTGGACAAACACCTTGGTTGTATCTGAAAACATTAGCTGTCAAATCCATGCTTCCTCCACCCTTGTTAGCTCAATTCCACTCAAAGCTCATTGGAAGAGAGGTTGCGAGGTCCCTCCCCCCGGACCACCTCCTCCAATGGGCTTTGATTTGACGACTAGTAACATTTTCTGACACAACTCTACACACAACAGTGGGGGTTACGATTAAACTGGAATGAACAGGTCCTGGATCAGTGCTAGGGCACAACGCAGACTTTATGAATGAATGACTATATCTGATCCCATATCAGTGGCCTTCAGTATATGGCCTCTAGGTTAGAAGATACAAGCCATATAATTATGCTTATCATCCTTGTGCCCAGCACAAAGAATTTAAGTTGTTTATAACCGTGTAGTAGCGGTGTATTAGCAGTTTAATAGGTCTGTAATAGATGTGCTGTATAGGCAATTATAAACTGGGTGGTTCGAGCTCTGAATGCTGATTGGCTGACAGCCGTGGTATATCAGACATCATAAACTGGGTGGTTCGAGCCCTGCATGCTGATTGGTTGACAGCCGTGGTTTATCAGACCGTATGCCACGGGTATGACAGATTTTTTTTTTTTTTTACTGCTGTAATTACGTTGGTAACCAGTTTATAATAGCAATAAGGCACCTCAGGGGCTTGTGGTATATTGCCAATATACCACGACTCAGGGCCTTATTGCTTAAACGGACTCTGCCGGGAGAGTGTTACAAGGGGGAGAACAATAAAAGTGTAATTTTGTCAGAACGTTTGACTAGTTGAGGTCAGTTTGGGCGCTTTCTGGGTTATGGTTACAGTTGCAAGTGCTATGTACATACAGATACTCTCATAGACATCACAATACTTTCAAACAGACCTCTGTCTCTCTGCTACTACATTCACCTCCAAATCAACAGTCTCGTCATCATACAATACATATTTTCCCCACTTGCATTGTGCAGAAAAATAAACAAACTAACATATTTGTTACAGATATTAAATCAACAGTCTAGGTTGATGACTTACAGAAACTGGGAGAAGTCCAATTAAGACAGATTGAGAGTGGACACTCGTAAAAAGCAGGTGGTTTTGAGTGTGCACTTAGTGCCATCATATAAGAAGCTTTACACAAAACACCCCTTTTCTCTGGCAGCTAGTCAGGAGGGTCTTAAAGGGATGAGGCAGAGTTAGGAGATGGGAGCACACCCACAACTAAAATAGTAGTGGGTCGTTAAGGACATTTCCCTTTAAATGATTACTGCTTACAATACTGCTTTTCTGGCCAAATGGGTGGATTTGATGGTGTCTGTCTAAACAATTGAACGCTGGGTTTTTTTGTGGTGAGAACAAAACAGGACATATTTTTGTCTCTCTCTTTGCTATAACCAAGGTAATACATTTCTATACAACACAAAACATAAGGAAAAATGTAACTTAGATTTTTTTTTCTACAGTTTACAATATAAAATTCAAGTGCAATTAAAGTTCCAAATATTAGTTACATCACATACATTTCTCTCTATAGCAACGTCTGTTACTTGCAGGTAGTTTTTTCATCTTGTTATATATCTTTAAAAAAAAGTGACTTTTTGGAAAAATCTAACTTATTTGTTCACTGTACTCAGTTTGAGGTGGAATGGTCTGGGATGCTGAAATCAGAAATGTCTGTAGAAATTATTTCCCATGTGAAAATGTTGATGTAAAATATGATTTAAGTGCACCAATCGTTTTTTTGTGCACGCCAGGGGCCTTTTAAAATAACAAAATAAAGATACATCTATGTACCTGCGTGTGACGTCACTCTCGCACACCATCTACGTGCACATACGTATGTTCACACAAACACAAATATACATACGTACATAGATACACATACATTTTACTTGTAGACAACATGTCTGTACGTACATATATATCAAACATCCATGTTGTGGGCTTCTGCAAGTTCTAACACATATAAATATAACCAAAACAACAACAACAACAACAACACAAAAACAAACCAAACCAAAACAGAAGTTCAGGGGAGAAGCTGGAAAGTTCAAACGAAGACTGCAGGAAAAAAAGACAAAAGAGCGAGAGACGGTTCTCTGTTCCTTTGCAGAGAATGCTGGGATAGCGATTCAGGAGGAACTCTGGGTAGGGTTGGGGGTGTAAGAGAAGTGTAGAAGAGTAGAGGGTGTAGAAGAGAGGGATAGATTGGCGGGGGGGGGGGGGGGGGGGGGGGGGGGGGGGGGGGGGGGGGGGGGGGGGGGGGGGGGGGGGGGGGGGGGGGGGGGGGGGGGGGGGGGGGGGGGGGGGGGGGGGGGGGGGGGGGGGGGGGGGGGGGGGGGGTGGGGGGGGGGGGGGGGGGGGGGGGGGGGGGGGGGGGGGGGGGGGGGGGGGGGGGGGGGGGGGGGGGGGGGTGGGGGGGGGGGGGGGGGGGGGGGGGGGGGGGGGGGGGGGGGGGGGGGGGGGGGGGGGGGGGGGGATA